>NC_064865.1:17205589-17360589 GCF_024139225.1 Suncus etruscus
AGATTCTTAATCAACTCAGTCACTGGTGACCAGTGAAGCTGCATGAAGGCAACCTGGGCAGCAGGCGGGTACCCCACCAGGGATGGCCACGGTGGTGATTTTCTGGGTGCAAGTGGGTGTGGCCGTAGATTCCCCCGAGAGGGGCAAGATACCTGCTGCCAGCACGTGCCCAAAGATGACTTCGGACACATCTGTGGGCGCCACGGAGGCCCTCCTCAGGGCTTCTTTGATGACGACAGCGCCCAGCTCATGCACAGGGACCGTGGACAGGACGCCGTTGAAAGTGCCTGGGTGCAAAGGGGACAGACACTGAGGGGCTGCTTGAGGGGGGCCCGACCCCCAGCGACCGACCGCCCCCCTACCCGGGGAAGGAAACGCCCTCAGGTCGCGCGCCCCCTCAGACCACCCCTCAGACCACCCAGTCGCCCCACCCCGCCGCCGCCGCCTCACACCTGACTGGCTCTCGAGCCACCAATCAGCGCGCTCGCCAGACGGCGCCTCTCCGCGCCAGCCAATGGGGGCGCCGGGCGCCGCGATGGCTCTACCCGGGGAGCCAATCAGCGCCGGCGAGCAGACGAGGCCCCGCCCCGTGTCACCACCGCCTGAGCGGGGCGAGGGGGCTGCCCAGTCGGACTTCTGGGAGGCGCGAGGTGAGGCGAGGCGAGGCGAGGGGAGGTGCACTCGGCTCCAGCCTCGCGGGTCTGAGGGTGTTTACTCACCGATGGCGGTGCGCGTCGCCGAGACGATGACCACGGGGTCGACGTTTGCACTCATGTCGCCGCACGTCCAGCAGCTTCCTTCCGAACTGCCCGAGTCCCGGCGCCGTCGGCTAGTAAAAGCCGAGTCCACCCGCCCAGCCGCTGACGCGCAGGGCGGGGCCTATCTAGGACACGCCCGTCGCCCTCTCGCCACGCCCCTTCCCTCCGCGCTTGCGCGGGGGCCACAGCAAGGCCTAAAGTGACTGGAAGGAATGGCTGGAACCTCCTCAGGCCGTCGTTGGGTTTTTTCAGCTCCCCCGTGCTAGCTCTTTTCTCGGACCTTTTGGCTTGGCGGAGCGGATTTTTCATCTTTGATTGCAGAGGTTTTCCGAGTCGTTGAAAAGTGGCAGTGGGCATGTCTAGGATTCTCCCTAGGGGGCTCCCTGGGGGAGCCTTGGATGAAGCCCTCTTGGCTGGCAAAATGGCCCCAGGTTGTTTTTTTTGTGTGTGTCTTTTTTACCTTGTTGCCCGTCATCTTTTCCCTTCTTTTCGACACAGTCTGTTCTTGTCGAGGTTTGCTTGGAGACACTGCGAACCCTAGGCGCAGCGCTTGACCTGCAGGGCTTTATTTAGAGTTCTAGGAAGGAGCTGGCAGCTTCCTGACTTGCTGTTGTCAGATAGGAGAGAGAACTAACTTGCCTGAGATCTCTCGCTTTTTGGATGGGACCTACTTCAAAGGCAACTAAATGTTTGCGAATGGGCGTTTAACAGCCCCCCTCTCCTCGTAGGGATTTGAGAGGCATTAAAAAGGTGAGAGGAAGCAGGACAAATCAGTGTTAATACTGGCATGGAGTGTTTGTACACAGGGTAAACATTCGGGCAGGCCGGGTAATGGTGGTGGCAGGAACCCATAGCCGGCAGGAATGGGCCCCACTTGTGTTCTCCCAAGTTGGTCCAAAGAATCCTCTGATCTCTGGCCAGTGTTGAAGGCAGGACATGGCCTCCAGTTGGTAGCCAGCTCCCACAGGGCAAAAAAGTGTGCTCAGTGAACGAGGAGAGGAAAAGGATCTTCAGTCATTGTGGAGCTTGTGCGGTGTGGAAGTGTGTGCCCACCTTCGGAACAAGCAGATGCCCAGCTTGATGCCGCAGTGCGCATAGGGGAGATAGAACTTCATTGTGAGGCCCCCCAAAGCACAGTGGGCCTCTCTGCCCTCCCACTTTTCCATTGTTTTTGGTTTTGTTTTGTTTTTTAATTTTAGTTTTGGGGACCCATTCATCAATCAGTGCTCAGAGGTTACTTCTGGCTCTGTGCTCAAGGACCACTCCTGGAAGTCTTGGGAACCAGATGGGGGATAAGCCTGGACAGCTGCATGCAAGGCAAAAAAAGCCCTATTTCTGAACTGTCCCTTCAGCCCCAGCACTTTGTTTAAGCAGCTCTAGTCAAGCGAGCTATGTGTTCTTTCTCTAGTCATGCTGCCATCTGGGGGAAGGTTAAACTTTTGGAGTGCTCATTGTATGAAAAGTTCAATTAACAGTGCCCAATAAAAAGGGGCTATTAGCACCAGACAGGTAATCTAGTGCATTTGCCTTGCATGGGACTAACCTGGGCTTGATCCCTGGTACTACAGATGTTTCCCCATGCCCTGCCAGTTGTGATCCTGAAGCAGAGCGTGAATTAACCCCTGAGTATTTCCGGGTGTAGCACAATGAACTGTTTCCACATCCCACCAGGCAAGTCTGAGCAATGGAGCCCAAGAGATCGCCTGGGATTATCTCACTATCCAGGCTGCAATGCCGCCCATATTTACGCAATCCTTGTTACAAGTTATGTATTTAAAAATTACCTAGTTAAAAAAAAATTACCTAGTAATGAGTCATTTCTGAATATTATATACTTAGAAATTATATGGAATTTATATATAACATATAAATTCTGTATTCTGTATTATATTGCATAATAAAGTAAAACAATTATAGATGTAATTATTAAATTATTGTATAATGTAATTTAGAAATTATATTTTATAAATATTATGTAATATTAAAGTAGTCTTTTTTACAATTCCTTCAGCATTGATTTTGCTACTCTTACCAACCTATTTAGTGTCCTAATATTTCCCCAAGTTAAAGTAGATTGAAATGCATGAGATTGAAAGGTATGAGAGTGTTTGAAGGGAGCATTTACTTATTGGTATTTTGTTCTTTCCTGACTTCAGGATTGATCTTGTTCTGTCAAGATCATAAGTGAAAAGGTTGTGGGGCTAGAGCACTAGCACAGTGGATAGAGTGTTTGTCTTATACTCAGCCAACCCAATTCAAACCCTTGAATACCAGTGGTGTAGCCTAAAACCCTCAAAAGGTTGTTTTAACAGTTTAGATAAAGTTTGTAGGTTAGTGGCCAGAACAATAGTACAGTGGGTAGGGTATTATTTGTCTTAAAGGTATCCAATCCAGGCTCAAATCTCACCTTCCCATATGGTCCCCTGAGCCAGCTAGGAGTCATTTCTGAATGTAGAGCAGCCCTGAGCACCTGTGCTACCCTGCCAAGAGTTGGCAGTTTATTGGAGGCAGTGATAGTACAGAGGGCAGGGTGTTTGCCTTACACATGGCTGACTCAGGTTCAATCCTCAGCATTCCTTGTGTCCCCCCAGGAGTAATACCTGAGTACAGAGTCAGAAGAGAAACAAGTTCACAGTTTGGGTCCAGAGAGTATCACAATCTAGGTTTGATCCCTAGCACCCCATATGGTCCCCCAATCCCCACCAGTAGTATCTGAGCACAAAGCTAGGAATAAACCCTGAGCAAAGCCCGATGTTACCTAAAAATTATAAGTAAGTTTGAAGTTTGGGGACCCAAAGGATGGTACTGTGGGCAAAGTGCTTAAGATGATGTTTACCGGGGGCCGGGCGGTGGCGCTGGAGGTAAGGTGCCTGCCTTGCCTGCGCTAACCTAGGACGGATCTCGGTTCGATCCCCCGGCGTCCCATATGGTCCCCCAAGAAGCCAGGAGCAACTTCTGAGCGCATAGCCAGGAGTAACCCCTGAGCCTCACAGGGTGTGGCCCAAAAACCAAAAAAAAAAAAAAAAAAAAAAAGATGATGTTTACCTTGCATGCAGCTAATACAGGTTTGAATTCCTGGACGACATTTGTCCCCTGAACATGACCAGGAAGGATTCTTGAGTGAAAAGCGAAGAGTAAGTAAGCCCTGAGCACAACTGATAGTAGCCCCAAAAGAAAAAAGAAAAAAATTTGAAGTTTGCAGCTGACATCCAGATTATCGCTATGAAGATGCCATTCACTCAGGAGCCATTGATGACTGCTCACAATTCTATTTATAACCATGCTAGATCCCATCACCCCGGACCTTATGTGTTACACATTAAAAGGACAAAAGCCGACAAGCCTAGGTTCTCTTCAAGGGGATTCATTTCCAACCTCATTCTGCTCA
Organism: Suncus etruscus; assembly: GCF_024139225.1. Lineage (NCBI taxonomy): Eukaryota > Metazoa > Chordata > Mammalia > Eulipotyphla > Soricidae > Suncus > Suncus etruscus. The sequence continues at coordinate 17,209,736 of NC_064865.1, forward strand.
GCCCTGACTGCACATGACCAGCCAGCCAGTTTTGAGGGATTTTCAGGATGGAAATAACCATCTGTCTCAGTCTCTCTGGATGTACAAGGGGATCCCCATTCCGCCCAATGCACTAGACAGCCACTCCACGACATCCAACCTTGCATTCCACAGTATGCAGCAGGGTGACAAGAATCCCACAGCCAGATGCACCCAGGGGGTGTCCCAAGGAGATCGCCCCTCCTTGCATGTTAACCTGAGGGGAAACAAATGAAATCATTCTTGTTCTGCACAAAGGGATGAATGCTCACACCTTTGTAGGGGGTGCTGCAGGCTTTCAGCCATATCTGTAGAAATGCCTTGTGGAATGGAACAGAAGAGGGAGATGCTGGTTCTGGGGAGTTGAGGAATAGGTAAGGGGCTCCTGAAGCCCTCTGCCAGCTCTTAGGACTGCTGGTTCCCTCTCACCTTCTCTGGGTCTAATCCCAGTTCTTTCATGATTGCCACGGAGAGGACTGCAAAGGCTTCATTGATTTCAAATGTATCCACATCACCCAGGGACCACACTGCCTTTTCAACCTTGAAGAAAGAGTAATGGGTCAGAGGGCAGAACCATTCCTCACTGAACATGCAAAGCAGGATGTACTGTGCAGTATTGAGTGGGTTAGGGTTACGGTTAGGTATGGGAGTCAAGGGTGTACAGCACAGGATCACATATACATGATGGAGCCTGAGTTTGTTTCCAACTACTGCAAAAACTAAATAAAAAAGGGAGGGTGGGGCCCGGAGAGATAGCACAGCGGCGTTTGCCTTGCAAGCAGCCGATCCAGGACCAAAGGTGGTTGGTTTGAATCCCGGTGTCCCATATTGTCCCCCGTGCCTGCCAGGAGCTATTTCTGAGCAGACAGCCAGGAGTAACCCCTGAGCACCGAGGGTGTGGCCCAAAAACCAAAAAAAAAAAAAAAAAAAAAAAAAGGGAGGGTGGATAGCCTGTACAGAGGGTGAGGCTCTTGTCTTGCACATTCCCAATTCACGGAGGGAGGGAGGGAGGGAGGGAGGGAGGGAGGGAGGGAGGGAGGGAGGGAGGGAGGGAGGGAGGGAGGGAAGGGAGGGAGGGAAGGGAGGAAGGAAGGAAGGAAGGAAGGAAGGAAGGAAGGAAGGAAGGAAGGAAGGAAGGAAGGAAGGAAGGAAGGAAGGAAGGAAGGAAGGAAGGAAGGAAGTTGAGAAAGAGGGGCCAGAGCGATAGAACCTGGGTTCGAGTCCTGTTATTATCTCATATGTCCCCCAAGTCAGGAGCAATTTCTGGGCACATAGCCAGGAGTAACCCCTGAGAGTCCCTGGGTGTGACCAAAGAAGACTAGAGAGAGAGAAAGAGAGAAATGATATAGCCCTTACCTGCAACCAACCCGGATTTGATCTCTGGCATCCATATGGTTCACCGAACACCATATTATTCCTGGGTGAGTGCAGAGCTAGGAGTAACCTCTGAGCACTTCTGGGTGTGACCCAAAGTGGGGGAAAAGTAAAAAGAAAACAAATAGGTATCAATTCAGTCCTTGGATGGAGCTAGAGCGAATCATGCAGAGTGAAGTGAATCAAAGGAGAAATACCTAATGATGTTCTCAAAAATGGAGTAGAAAGAAATACAGTAAAGGAATGAACAGTGAACTATGATAACAGAATAGAGTCAGCCTATCAGTAGAAGTAGAGGGTGGTGAGATGGAAGGTAGAAAAGGGGCCCGGACCCCCAAGCCAGGAGTGACTTCTGAGCGCATAGCCAGGAGTAACCCCTGAGCATCACCGGGTGTGGCCCAAAAACCAAAAAAAAAAAAAAAAAAAAAAAAAAAAAAGAAGAAGAAAAGGGGCCCGGAGAGATAGCACAGCGGCGTTTGCCTTGCAAGCAGCCGATCCAGGACCAAAGGTGGTTGGTTCGAATCACGGTGTCCCATATGGTCCCCCATGCCTGCCAGGAGCTGTTTCTGAGCAGACAGCCAGGAGTAACTCCTGAGCACCGCTGGGTGTGGCCCAAACACCAAAAAAAAAAAAAAAAAAAGGAAGGTAGAAAAGGTATTGATGATGGTAGTGGAAGTAGGAAGCTGTAGCAACACTGAATTCCTGAACACTCACAGTATTATATAGCACAGTACCTAAACTACTTTTCTTTATTTATGGAAGGAGGGTTTGTTCTTTTTTTTTTTTTTTTTTTTTTTTTTTTTTTGCTGGGTTTCATGGCTTTATTCCAGAAAGCCAGAATTACAGAGTTAGGAGTTATCACTGGGACCCTTATTTTTGCCAAAATGGGCAACATATTCACAAAACACCAGTTGTACTGCATTAGCCACTTGGCCTGGCCCGTCTTCTTCTCTTCCTGCATGGCTACCCTGGGAGTCTGGTTTTTCACTTTCCTTGTACAGACCAGAGATCTATGGGATCTAGCATTCGGCTGGCAACATCTAGAGTTGTTAGTGTCTCCCCATTCCCACACTGGCCCAGGGGGGCTACATGACTCTTGATCTGAGTACCATCTCCTGTCACCTGTCATTTCTTTTTGTTGTTGCTTTTATTTTTGTTTTGTTTTGTTTTGGAGTCACACCAGGCAATGTTCAGGGCTTATTCCTTGCTCTGAGCCCAGAAATCTCTTCCGGTGTGTTTGGGAGACCCTCTGGGATGCTGGGAATTGAAACTGGGCAGAAGTGTGCAAGGTAAGGTGCCTACCTGTTGCACTATCTCCCCAGGCCCCAAACCCATTCATTTCTAAGTCTATACTAAACTTATTTTTGTACACATATCTCAGCATGTGACACACCACCCAGCATACTGTGAGGAAGCAAGTACTTGGGGACATATCTGCACTGCAGCCCTTATATATTGTCCATTCCAGCCACTGTGTCACTCAGGCAGTGACTAATGAAGACAAGTCTTTGCTGCAGACACCAATATGGGCACAAAGATTGCTCCTCTGGCCAATTCTAGTCTGTTGCAACAGATATGAGAAGTAAACTCTTTTCCCAGATGTGGTAAGAGCATAAATTAGCAAACACTCAAAGGTATCAAACCCAGACATATCAGACATCAGAATGAATACTAAGTGGGAAATTAGCTAAGACCAGTAAGACCAGTAAATTGGCTAACACCAGTAAGATAGGGAGTCATAAGCTTAATGCCAAAACAGTTTTTGTGACTTAGAGCACTGAATCTTGGGAGCTAATACAAAAGCAGGGCACTTGCCTTCCATGTAGCCAACCCTGGTTTGATTCCTAGCATTGCATATGGACCACTGAGTACTGCAGGGGTGAACCCTAAACACAGAGCCAGGAATACTCTGAGTGCCTCTGGGAATAACCCAAACAAAAATCAAACAAGATGTCTTTGACATAACTGATTTAATGAGAGAGACCTTAGAGCTGCACAAAGGTAGCCTTGCCTTGGAAATGAGACTTTACTTGTTTCTTGAGGCTGCCTCCCTGCAAGAGCTGATGTGATCATAATGAAAAAGTGTAGTGCCCTGCATCATAGTGATTTTTCTGGTCACCTCCATGAATGGCTCTTCCTTGTTCAGACCAAGCCAAGCTTTCTTTCAGTTTCCTTAAAGAAGTCAATGGAAAAACATGGTGTTGATTCAGCTTTGCTAGGTCATGCCTATGTGTGAAGCAGGTACATGTTACCAGTCAATGACTCCTAAATAGCACTCTTTCAGAAAATATGAAACATATGGTAGCCAGAGAGAACATTTGAGAACATCATCAAGAAGCCCATCTGAAGCATTAGCAGGGGTCACCATCCCTATTCTGTCCTTCAAGAAGTAGGGCTTGAGCTTACACATGCTTTCCAGGCTGCTGCCACGGCGAGGAAATTCATCAGTTTTCACTTCAGTGAGACCTGCAGGAAGGCAAGTCAATGAGCCACAGTTAGTTTATAGACCACAGCCAGTATACTCACAATGGCCAAGTTCAAGCTGAACCTGAGGGTTTCATTCTGCACAAAGAATGCTCGGTGCCAGCAGGACCAGGTAAACAGAGCAAGGATGCTGCATGCTAATCCCCAGGTGGGCACTGTCCTTGGGAGACTGAGGCCTACTGACCTCTCAGGTGACACAAATCCTGTTCTTTGTGCAAAGGTGACTGGTTTAGAGGCCAGGACGTGGCAGATTATAACAAACTGCCACAGGGATGTGCAGCCAATCTGATAATAGCTGAGAAGAGGTATGTTTCAATCATGCAACCACTGGCCATTTTCCACATGATAGTGTGATGTCCTCCAAGTCACCCTGAAATAGCAGGGAGATACCCTGAATCGACATTCCTGACAGACTGCCTGGGAGGACACCAGTCCACCAATAACCTCAAAATTATGTTTCAGCCGCTCGGGAAAAGCAGGGGGTCCACACAGTGTGTGTCTCTCTCCCGTATGACTTATTTCACTCAGTATAACAATTTCCATATACATCCATATATGCTGTATTAAATATTAATTATATAGTACTGGATGGTGCATGGATAGTAGAGCCTTTCTTGGCCCATGGCCTGCAGCCCCTTTTAGCCTGGCAGGTTTGTAGGTTCAGGATAACGGCAAGGAAATGATCCACAACAGTCAGATTTCAGGAGACTTGAAGTTTTATTAATAAGGCCCTAACCACCATGTGCATATCTTACATGGCTTCTAAGCTAAATAGACTGCATCCATAGTGTCTCTGATTTCTCTTTCCCTTGCGGCATCTTTCTTGCTGAAGCTCTCTCACCCCCTCTCCAGGCCACTTTAATTAGCAACCACAGACCCCTCTTAGCTGTAGGCTGGTAAGATTAGTATTTGGCTGTAGGAGGGGTAACACATGTATAGGAAAATTTCATGACTTCATCTCTCCAGACAGTTGCATAATATTCCATTGTGTGTATGTACCACAGTTTCTTTAGCCATTTATCTGTTGAAGGGCATCTTGGTTGTTTCCAGAGTCTGGCTATTGTAAATAGTGCTGCAATGAATTTAGGTGTGAGGAAGGGATTTTTGTATTGTATTTTTGTGTATCCCTAAGAGTGGTATAGCTGAATCATATGGGAGCTCAATGTCCAGTTTTCTTTTCTTTTCTTTTTAAATATGGAATGCTTCACAAATTTGCGTGTCATTCTTGTGCAGGGATCATGCTAATCTTCTCTGTATAGTTCCAATTTTAGTATATGTGCTGCCAAAGTGAGCACAATGTCCAGTTTTTTGAAATATCTCCATATTGCTTTCCATAAAGGCTGGACTAGATGGCATTCCCACCAGCAATAAATGAGTGTTCCTTTATCTCCATAACCCTGCCAGCACTGATAGTTCTTGTTCTTTATGATGTGTGTCAATCTCTGTGGGTGAGATGGTACCTCATTGTTGTTTTCATTTGTCTCTCCCTGATGTTTAGTGATGTGGAACATTTTTTCATGTGCCCTTTGGCCATTTGTATTTCTTCTTTGACAAAGTGTCTGTTCATTTCTTCTCCCCATTTTTTGATGGGGTTAGATGATTTTTTTTTCTTGCTAAGTTCTGTCAGTACCTTGTATATCTTAGATATTAGCCCCTTGTCAGATGGGTATTGGTTGAATAGTTTCTCCCATTCTGTGGGTATGATCTTTAATTTTAAACTATCAGTCTTCTTTACAGTGCAAATTACAATTTGAGCACAAAGGTCAATTTTGTTTTGTTTGTTTATTTTTTGGGAACACCCGGCAGCGCTCAAGGGTTACTCTTGGCTCTGTGTTCAGAAATTGCTCCTGGCAAGCTCTGGGGACCATATGGGATGCCGGAAATTGAACCCAGGTCTGTCCTGGGTCGGCTGCATGCAAAGCAAAGGCCCTACTGCTGTGCTATCTCTCCAACTCCTGCAAAGGTTCTTTTAGTTAGCTAAAAAAAAAAGTGTAGGCCATCTCTCCCGCGCCGTGTCACCGGGGTGCCTGTGCCTCTGCTCCTGCTCGCCCTCTCTTTTCTCCTGGCCAGACCCCTGCGGCCTTCAACTGCAACGATGAAACAGAATTTAGAAACTTTATTGTTTGGCTAGAAGACCAGAAGATCAGACATTACAAGATTGAAGAAAGAGGTGATTTAAGAAACATCCACAGCAGTGAGTGGCCCAAGTTCTTTGAAAAGTATCTCAGAGATGTTAATTGTCCTTTCAAGATTCAAAATCGACAAGAAGCAATTGACTGGCTTCTTGACTTAGTAGTTAGACTTGAATATGGAGATAATGCTGAAAAAATACAAAGATTTATCTCCTAATCATACAAGAAACTCTGACAATACAGCTAAAAATGCAGAACCATTGATCAATTTGGATGTAACTAACCCTGACTAAGGCTGGTGTCATGGCTTTGGCCAATCTTCTTCAGATTCAGCGTCATGATGATTACCTGGTAATGCTTAAGGCATTCGCATTTTGGTCCAGGAGCCTGACACAGGATGCAGTTGCTAAAGCTTATCAAACAAAAGAGGGCCTGCCTGTTACTTTAGAGAAGCATATTCTCGGTTTTGACACAGGAGATGCAGTTCTTTATTTATTTGGTTTTTGGGTCACACCTGGCAGCGCTCAGGGGTTACTCCTGGCTCTATGCTCAGAAATCGCTCCTGGCAGTCTCGGGGGACTATATGGGATGCCGGGTTTCGAACCGCTGGGATTCGAACCACCGACCTTTTGCATGCAAGGCAAATGCATTACCTCCATGCTATCTCTCCAACCCCAGGAGATGCAGTTCTTAATAAAACTGCTCAAATTCTGCGATTGCTGCATATAGAAGAGCTACAGACAAAAATTAATGAAGACTTAGTAGCTGTTCAGGCAATTATTGCCTATCCAAAGATAGACCACAGACTGGAAAAAGTTGGAAGACAAACATTTATAGGATTTTAGTTTCTCCCCTCCTTAGTACCATTGGAATCATGTACACTCTGGCATGTGCTTGGAAATCAAATGTCACGTTTTCCAGGTTGGAAGCCCAGAAAATTGACTTTGTTCTAGAGATTTACCATCACTGCATTTTCTTTAATAAAGTTGGGGAAAGTGGGGAAAAATGGGAAGTGTATTGGAAGTTTCATGCCCCAGTTCCAAAATATTAGAGTGATATGGGTCTGGAAGCAAACACTGATGAAGGAAATAATCCACATACGGTTAAAAGGATAAAACAGGTTCAGGACAGGCCCGGAGAGATAGCACAGCGGTGTTTGCCTTGCAAGCAGCCGATCCAGGACCAAAGGTGGTTGGTTCAAATCCCGGTGTCCCATATGGTCCCCCGTGCCTGCCAGGAGCTATTTCTGAGCAGACAGCCAGGAGTAACCCCTGAGCACCGCTGGGTGTGCCCCCCCTCCAAAAAAAAAAAAAAAACAGGTTCAGGAATTTCCACATGTAAGCCTTCCACTCCTCAGAAACAGATAGCTCAGTGGTGGAAAACTAAACTCGCAAGCTTTTCCCCCATCCCCAGACCCAAGTCTTTATTTAGGAAGTACCAGACCACACCCTGGGGTAGAGAACAGGTGTTCTAAGGCACCAATCCAAAAGATGCTTTCATCCAAAGGTACTTCTGACCATGAGTAACAAGCATATCCTGAATAGGATGGAACCTGGTTAACCTATCAGGAAAGAGGAAGAAGTATACCCTTTTCTCTTTCTAAAACCTTGTGGCAGCCAAACCTGAAACATTCTCCCTTAAACATTAAGTGCTGATTCTAAAAGTTAAAAACCAGGAACAGGGCTAGGGAGATAGAATAGTGAATAAGTTAGTTTTGTTTGGGGGCCACATCCATTAATGCTCAGGGGTTATTCCTGGATCTGCACTCAGAGATCACTTTAGGCAGTGCTTGGGGCAGGGGTTATTAGGAATCAAATCCAGATTGTTCCCATCAATGCAAATTTCTTATCTGCTTTACTATCTCTATGGCTAAAATAAGGAACTTTCCTTGTATCCCACCAACCCAAGTTTGATCCTTGGCACTACATGGGTACCAGTGGGAGGGGCTCTTAGGAGAAAAAGGCTTGCAGATTGGGATTCCTGAACTCTTTGTATGTTTGTTTTGTTTTGTTTTTTATGGGGGGGGGTCACACCCGGCAGCACTCAGGGGTTACTCCTGGCTGTGGGCTCAGAAATCGCTCCTGGGGGGCCGGGAAGGTGGTGCTAGAGGTAAGGTGTCTGCCTTGCAAGCGCTAGCATAGGACAGACCGCAGTTTGATCCCCCGGTGTCCCATATGGTCCCCCCAAGCCAGGGGCGATTTCTGAGCACATAGCCAGGAGTAACCCCTGAGCGTCAAACCAAAGAAAAAAAAAAGAAGAAGGAAGGAAGGAAGGAAGGAAGGAAGGAAGGAAGGAAGGAAGGAAGGAAGGAAGGAAGGAAGGAAGGAAGGAAGGAAGGAAGGGCTCGTGGCAGGTGTGGGGAACCATATGGGATGCCAAGATTTGAACCACCATTCTTCTTCATGCAAGGCAAACGTCCTACCTCCATGCTATCTCTCCAGTCCCCTCCTGAACCCTTTTGAACCCCTTCACTGTGTATGTATTATTTCCTGCATCAGCATTTGTTTCCAGACCCATGTCTCTCCTGTGTCCTAGTTTTGGAGCTTGAGATTTGACTATCAGATGGTGCCTGAACAGCCAACAACTGGTGAGATGCTAATTCTGTAGTTTCTTAGGTGAGTTTCAAGGGCCTGGGTTTTTAAGCTCGTGTCTATTTGGTTCAAAGTTATGACAATGGTTTGGTGGGGTTTTCTTTGGGAGGGATTGGGTTTTGGGTCATTCCCAGTGATCCTCAGGGTTTCTGGCTATGCGCTCAGAAATCTCTCCTGGCTTGGGGGACCATATGGGACACAGAGCAATCGAACCTCAGTCCATTCTACATCAGCATGCAAGGCAAACGCAAACACACACACACACACACACACACACACACACAAAGCAAACTGCTGCACCACCGCTCCGCCCTGACAAAGGTTTGCTTTTTGATTGAAGGACTCTGTCTTTTCCTTATGCAAATTGCTACCTTCTTTCTTCCAACAGTCAAGATAGAACATATTGATGTAATAATTTATGCATTGGTGGTTTTGATAGTGGTTTTCCTTGTTATCTTAATATATAAGCATCATAAGAATGCAAAAAAATCGGGCTGGATATTCTGACTTAGCACTAAAAGTTTCTGAAGTGCTTTCAACTGTTTCTTTTGTTTGTTTGTTTTGTTGGGTTTTTTTTGTGTGTGTGTGTGGTTTTTGGGTCACACCCGGCAGTGCTCAGGGGTTATTCCTGGCTCCAGGCTCAGAAATTGCTCCTGGCAGGCACGGGGGACCATATGGGACACTGGGATTCGAACCGATGACCTCCTGCATGAAAGGCAAACACCTTACCTCCATGCTATCTCTCCGGCCCCTCTTTTTTTTTTTTTTTTTTTGGTTTTTGGGCCACACCCTTTTGACGCTCAAGGGTTACTCCTGGCTACTTGCTCAGAAATCGCTCCTGGCTCAGGGGGACCATATGGGATGGGGGGGAGATCGAACCGCTTCTGTCCTATGCTAGTGCTTGCAAGGCAGACACCTTACCTCTAGCGCCACCTCTCCGGCCCAACTTTCAACTGTTTCTAATAGGCATTGAAAGCCAAAAAATGGGGCCGGGCGGTGGCGCTGGAGGTAAGGTGCCTGCCTTGCCTGCGCTAGCCTAGGACGGACTGCGGTTCGATTCCCCGGCGTCCCATATGGTCCCCCAAGAAGCCAGGAGCAACTTCTGAGCGCATAGCCAGGAGTAACCCCTGAGCGTCACAGGGTGTGGCCCAAAAAACCAAAAAAAAAACCAAAAAAAAAAAAAAAAAAAGAAAGCCAAAAAATATGAGTATATCTGGTTACTACATGTATGTGGTCAAGCCAAGAACCCAAAGGTTTGTATTAAGCTGTCTTCTACTGACAGTAGGCCAATAGAGAATGATATTGGTGAATCAAATTCCAAATGATATTCAAATGGCCCAATCGAGCTGAACCAGAGGGTAGATCTGTAAGCTTCTAATCCTCCACCCTCTACTGCAGCTCTTTAGAGAGTGTGGAATGAACCCACTTCTTCCCATACCAGCTATTTATTAAGGAAATTGGCATTAATACAGAACCAGAAATAAATCTTCCCAATCAGGAAAACAATCAACCACAATGGCAACAACCACAATTTCTTAGAGAAATTGGCACTAGCACAGAACCAGAAACAAATTCCCCCCATCAGGAAAAGAATCAAACTGCAATATAATACTAATAATAATAGTAATAATAATATGGATTATCCCAAGCAGTTTAAGAAAGCATACTCAGAATATGGTCCTCTTTCTCCGTTTTGTGTTGAATTCCTTGGTACCTGGAGTGATGGTGGATGTTGGACCCACTAGGACTTCAATATCATAGCTAAGATCTGCTTCAGCACATCCCACTATTTATAGTGAAAAATGAGGGTATCTGAGGTGCAAAGAAAAAAAATTATAGCCTAGATCACTCTGGAAGATTGGTTGCAGGAGTCACATTAATCTTATTAGATGCCGATAGGAGAAGGGTAATTCACAGAAATAAAAAAGCAGGCAAGACTACACCATATTGTTTTGAGACTGGTTAGGAAATCTGTTTCGAAGGCTTGGGAAAAATAAATTGACACTGAAACTGAATAAAAGGTACTTTTTTTTTCTAGTATTTTCTTTTTTTTGGGGGGGGGCACACGCAATTGATGCTCAGGGGTTAATCCTGGCTATGCACTCAGAAATCGCCTCTGGCTTGGAGGGACCATATGGTACGCCGGGGGATCAAACCGCAGTCCGCCCTATGCTAGCACTTGCAAGGCAGACACCTTACCTCTAGCGCCACCTTCCTGGCCCCATAAAGGTAGTTCTACTAAGATTATTCAGGGAGCTATGGAGCTATATGCAGATTTTTCTAAGAAAATTGACAGAGGCAATGAAACAGCAGATTAAAAATACAAAACTTCAAAAACTCCTGACGAAAACCTTATTCTTTGATAATGCTAATGAATATTGTCAGGCTATATTACAACCCATTAGGGAGAAAGAAGATGTCATGGTATTTAAACATTCTTGAAGAAATGCTGGAACTTACAATTACCCCCCTCTGCTCCCTGCTGGAACTTACAATTATACCCCCTTGCTCCCACACCACCACACCTTTAACAACATATGCTATTCAGGGGCCCTAGCGATAGCATAGCGGTAAGGCATTTGCCTTGCACACAGCCAACACAAGATTGACCCAGTTTGAATCCCGGCATTCCATATGGTCCCCGGAGCCTGCCAGGGGCGATTTGTGAGTGCAAAGCCAGGAGTAACCCCTGAGCAATGACCTCTCCCCCAAAAAACAAAAAGCATATGCTATTCAAATGCAGACTCTGAGAAATCAGATCAGTGGCTTTTACCCAAGGAAATCACATGATCTTTGCCTGAGGTGTGGAAGGGGATTTCATCGAGCGAGATACTGTCCTTCAGTTCCTTAGCATCTCCCGGGCAACCGGGGGAGGGGTCCAAAATCAATCTCATGAGTTCAGGTCAGAACTTGACCTGAAGTGTGGCATTTATGAAAACAATTCAGGGCACAACTTCTTTTTATACCATCTCAAGGATCCACCCACTCAAGACTAAGATTTAATCAACCTGTCTTGGGTAACTGGGTAAGGAGGCAATCCTTGGCCTCTCAAAATCAGGGAAATTTCATCAATAGTTCAGCTTCTCAGTCCAGGCCAAGAGAACTCCACAGCTTAAGCTCATTAAAGTCTGCCAAGTCTGGAAGCTGTGGTCTTGATCTCTCCTGCCCTGAAGATTTTAACTATCTTCAGGTTCAATGCCCTTAACAGATTAGATTAGATTACAAGATTAGATCTGGCATAACAGGGCCAATGCCTCCAGGGACTTTAGGGTTGGTAAGAAGCAGTTTAATGCTCAAATAAATCATAATTTACCTGGGAATTATAGATTCTGATCACACTGTTCTTTCTCAGTGCTCACAGTTTGGACATGTTGGGGGGTGGGGGTGGGGCCCACACATGGTGAAGCTCAGGAGTTACTCCTGGCTCTGTGCTCAGAATCGCTTCTAGCTTGGGGAACCATATGGAATGCCAGGGGATGGAACCACGGTCCGTCTAGGCTAGCGCCGGCAAGGCAGACGCCTTACCCCTTGTGCCATCGCGCCTTACCCCTTGTGCCATCGCACCGGCGCCACAGTTTGGACTTTTAAAAAAAGTGGAAATGGGCCCGGAGAGACAGCACAGCAGCCAATCCAGGACCAAAGGTGGTTGGTTCGAATCCCGGTGTCCCATATGGTCCCCCGTGCCTGCCAGGAGCTATTTCTGAGCAGACAGCCAGGAGTAACCCCTGAGCACCACCGGGTGTGACCCAAAAACAAAAAACAAAAAACAAAACAAAACAAAAAGTGAAAACATAGCTCAAATTTTGTTACTTCCTTGTGTTATGGCTGGCAAACCAGAATGCATCAGGGAAAGGTGTTTCAGAAGAACATACCCTGAGGTTTTTGTGAATCCATTTATAGCTTTTACTGCTAAACTTAAAGAGGAAAATCCAGTGTTAACCCTTGAAATTCAGGACAGAAAGTTTGAAGGAATGTTTGATTGTAGGCTCAAAGTAGTGGTACCTGGAAAAATATTTTGGTCAAGTAATTGGGCTTTGCAAGACATTTCTTATGGTTTAGAAAGGTAAGAAAGGAGGAAGTATCTTGTCTCCAGATTCCATTTGCCAGAGCTAGGTTTTTGAAGTGCATAGGACCAGAAAATCAACAGGTTGTTGTTCTTTTTTTTTTTAAACCATTACTTAGCCACAGTTCCAATGAACTTATGGGGGTCGTGATTTACACAGCAATGGAGGGTGGAATATCACATCCCATGTCCAACCCCCTCCCAGCATATGAATTCAGAGATTTCACTTTTTTAATTGGTGCCACTGGGTTAAAGCACCCAGAACCCATCCTCATCAAATGAAAACCCAATGTTCTAATCTGGATTTCCCCAGTGGCCCATCAACAGCACAAAACTAGAAACTTAATGATCTGCTGAGACTGGGACACATTGAAACCTTCTTTTCTGAATGGAACTCACCTATATTTGTAATAAAAAAAAATCAATCAGGGGCCGGAGAAATAGCACAGTGATAGGACGTTTGCTTTGAATGCAGCCGATCCAGGACAGACAGTGGTTTAAATCCTGGCATCCCATATGGTTCCCAAGCCTGCCAGGAGTGATTTCTGAGTGCAGAGCCAGGAGTAACCCCTGAGCACTGCTGGTTGTGACCCCCTCCCCAAATCAGGTAGTTGAAGACTTTCATCTGTAAATGCATCAACGATTACTATGAGAAAGTTACAGAATGGCTTTCCTTCACCAGTAGCCATCCCAAAAGACTGGCCTTTGATAATAATTGATATAAAAGACTGTTTTTAGGGGCCGGAGAGATAGCATAGAGGTAAGGCGTTTGCCTTGCAGGCAGGATGGTGGTTCGAATCCTGCATCCCATAGGGTCCCCAAGCCTGCCAGGAGCGATTTCTGAGCATAGAACCAGGAGTAACCCCCGAGCGCTGCCGAGTGTGACCTCCACCCCCCCCCCCAAAAAAAAAACCAAAATAAAAAAACCCTCTTTTTATAACATTTCCATTTACTCAAAAGACAAAGTATTTTTCTTTTCTTTTTCTTCTTTCAATAATAGGGCCCCTATGCAGTGATTACTCCTGGCTGTCTGCTCAGAAATAGCTCCTGGCAGGCACAGGGGACCATATGGGACACCAGGATTCGAACCAACCACCTTAGGTCCTGGATCGACTGCTTGCAAGGCAAACACCACTGTGCTATCTCTCTGGGCCCTATGCAGTGATTTTTGTTGTTGTTTTTTTTTTTTTTTTTTTTTTTTTTTTTTTTTTTTTTTTTTTTTGGTTTTTGGGCCACACCCGGTGATGCTCAGGGGTTACTCCTGGCTATGCGCTAAGAAGTCGCTCCTGGCTTGGGGGACCATATGGGACGCCGGGGGATCGAACCGCGGTCCGTCCTAGGCTAGCGCAGGCAAGGCAGGCACCTTACCTCTAGCGCCACCGCCCGGCCCCTTTGTTGTTGTTTTTTGGGCAGCGCTCAGGGGTTACTTCTGGCTCCATGCTCAGAAATTGCTCCTGGCAGGCTCAGGGGACCATATGGGATGCTGGATTCGAACCAATGACCTTCTGCATAAAAGGCAAACGCCTTACCTCCATGCTATCTCTCCAGCCCCTATGCAGTGATTCTATTTTTTTTTTTTTTTGGGCAACACTTAATGGTACTTAAGGGTTCTCCTGGCTCTGCACTTAGAAATAGCTCCTAGAAACTCGGAGGATCATGTGGTATGCTGGGAATAGAACCTGTGTCCATCCCTGGTTGGCCACATGCAAGGCAAATGCCCTACCGCTGTGCTATCATTCCAGCCCCATGAGTGCTAGTTTAACAATAGCCACGGGAAAAAAAACAGACTTTGCCTCCATTTCAATATTTGGGCTTCATATTGGACCCGTACTTCAGTGCATTCCCCAAAATATTTCTATTTATCAGGAAAAAAAATCTAAGCATTTTTTTTTTGGGTCACACCGTTTGACACTCAGGGGTTACTCCTGGCTATGCGCTCAGAAATTGCCCCTGGCTTGGGGGGACCATATGGGACACCGGGGATCGAACTGCTGTCTGTCCTATGCTAGCGCTTGCAAGGCAGACACCTTACCTCTTGCGCCACCTTCCCGGCCTCTAAGCACTCTTTTTTTTTTTTGGTTTTTGGGTCACACCCGGCAGTGCTCAGGGGTTACTCCTGGCTGTCAGCTCAGAAATAGCTCCTGGCAGGCACGGGGGACCATATGGGACACCGGGATTCGAACCAACCACCTTAGGTCCTGGATAGGCTGCTTGCAAGGCAAACGCCGCTGTGCTATCTCTCCGGGCCCTCTAAGCACTCTTAATAACTTTCAAAAACGTTTAGGATGGGACCGGTGAGGTGGCGCTAGAAGTAAGGTGTCTGCCTTGCAAGCGCTATCCAAGGAAGGACCTGGTTCGATCCCTCAGCGTCTCATGTGGTCCCCACAAGCAGGGGCAATTTCTGAGCTCCTAGCCAGGAGTAACCCCTGAGCATCAAATGGGTGTGGCCCGAAAAAAAACAAAAAGAAAAACAAACTTTTAGGTGATACAAATTAAATTTGTTCCTCCCTTGGAATTTTAAACTCAGAATTCAGCAACTTATTTATACTTTGGAAGGAAATCTGGACTTAAGTAGCCACAGGTATTTAATTCAAAACAGGAATTAGAATTTTTCATGGACTGGCTCCAAAACTCCTATATATTCAGGTTCATACCTGGAGAGAAGATGTGGCTTTTAATTTCTGCAACCCCTCATTCTCCTATGGGTGCTACTGCTCAACCTCCTGGGCCTCTACACAAAAAGCAACCTCACACATTTATGCCTTATATGGAATTGATTATTGCTCTTATTGTCAAAGAAAGGCTCATAGCAGTTTTCCTGGTTTTTGTTTGTTTGATTTTGGGTCACACCCAGCAGTGCTCAGGGATAACTCCTGGCTCTGTGCTCAGAAATTGCCCCTTGCAGGCTCGGGGATCATATGGGATGCTGGGAATTAAACCAGGGTCCATCCAGTGTTGATCTAGACTAGAGCAAGGCAAATGGCCTACTGCTGTGCTCTAGTCCCCCTGTTAGATTTTGATCCTGAAATAATAGTGCTGCCAATAAATTATGTTGAACTTCTAATACAATGCTTATTATGACAATGTCTTGGGGCCGGCGAGGTGACGCTAGAGGTAAGGTGTCTGTCTGCCTTGCAAGCGCTAGCCAAGGAAGGACCGCGGTTCGATCCCCCAGCATCCCATATGGTCCCCCCAAGCCAGGGTCAATTTCTGAGCGCTTAGCCAGGAGTAACCCCTGAGTATCAATTGGGTGTGGCCCAAAAAAACAAAACAAAACAAAAAGACAATGCCTTAAATATTTTAAAGTATTTATTCATTTGATTATACCTCTTGTATGAGCTAATGTCTTTCTCCACAGAGATCCTTGGATAAGATATCTGAATGCCCTGGACTCTTGTTACAGTGCTCAGTCATTGAGTATGTTATTTGCAATTTACATTTAATTCTTGCTAGTTTTTTTTTTTTTTTTTACTATATCATTTGTCTTTGTTCTCAGTTTGCTTTCAGGAAAGGAACCTGGATGTTCGAAACATGTGCTATCATATTCCAAGGTGCAGACTCCTTTTACAGTGTCATTACATTTTACTTAGCATTCTAGACTTGAAAATTATAATAGTTTTGGGAATGTTCTGTCCTCATTCTAGACCTTGAAGCTTTTTAACTTCAGATAAGTTCACCTCCATCAATATTGAGTACTACTTCAAGGAACTGGAAAACTTTACACCTAACATGCTGACTTTATATTTAGAAGCGCTTTGACACGTTCCACCTGAGTCAATTTGCTAAATGTAACCTATTGTTTGATCCTTTTGTGTGTGTGTGTGTGTGGTGACCACTTCTATGTCTGCTTAATATCTGTCCATATTATATGTAATGTCTGTTTATGTTGTATCTCAGCCCTTCCCTCTGTTGTATGTACTTAGCCCTCTTTCCTATTGTTCTCTTTCATTTTCCCACCTCCTATTTTTTGTTTGTTTGTTTTTTGGGTCACACAAGGTTGCACTCAGGGGTACTCCTAGCTCTTCGCTCAGAAATCACTCAGGGGACCATATGGGATGCCAGGAATTGATCTGGGTCTGTCCTGAGTTGGCTGTGTGCAAGGCAAACACTCTGCACTGTGCTATTTCTCTGGTCCTCCCACCTCCAATTTATTAAGTCTCCCTAATTAACTTTTACTCTCAGGTTTTTTTTTTTTTGGTATGGGGTGGCCTTCAGGTAGAGACCAGAAAGCCTGCTAGACAAATTCTAAAAGAGCTGTAACACTCTACTCTCAGTTCTTAGCTCATTAACCCCCTTCTTACATGCTGTTGTTGGATAGACTTACCTCAAGATTAGCTCCTGTCTCCATCACAGGAATGACACCACCACAGAGAACTGCCCATGGCATGGAGCATGAGACTTACTTGTGGTTGGTCCCATCTGTGTGTGAATTGCTTGTGGTTCTCTCCAGAGGTTCGTTCTGTATGGAGATCTCCTACTGTATATCACTGCTCTGGTTGTTGCTGCTTCTTGGAGTAATTCGATTGGGTTGCGAGGCATCCTCAAAGAATTCAGGCACACTGCTATTGCTGATGTATTTCTCAATGGTCGCCTTTTTGCCACTTCACTTCACCATAGGACTGTTGCTCTCGACTGGTTTTGGGTTTTGAGAGATACTCGACTCTTAAGACATTTTCTGATCTGTGACTGCTGTGAGCCGTTTTTTTTTTCAGACTCCACAAGAAACTATATTGCTGACTGAAGTAATGATCCAGAATTTATACTCTCCTCAGACCATTTCATAAGACTTATAAGGGAAACGCATATTGTAGTTGTATATTTCTTAAGTGTATTTCTTTAACATGTATATTCTTTATTGTATATTTTATTATGTAGTTACAGCTTTTCCCCTTCTCTTAAGATTTGCAAGTAGAAATTTTTTAAAAGATAAATTAAATAGTATCCTTGGAGTTTTATGTCATTTATAGAATTAGGTTATAGGGATTTTTTAGTTTGTTATTATCTTCCCCTTAGGCTTCAATGGTATTCTGCTACCATTATTTTTGCATGGGCACATTAAAATTGGAAAATATTAGATACTAAGAGGAGTTATTATCCATTAGGCATAAAAACTCAGTAATTTTTTTATTTTTTATTTTTTGGGCCACACTCGGCAGCGCTCAGGGGTTACTCCTGGCTGTCTGCTCAGAAATAACTCCTGGCAGGCATGGGGGGGGGGTAGGCATATGGGACACCGGATTCGAACCTACCACCTTAGGTCCTGGATCGGCTGCTTGCAAGGCAAACGCCGCTGTGCTATTTCTCCGTGCCCGAGAGCTCAGTAATTTTTTTGTTACAGGAGTCCTTCCACCCTGAATATTTGCCGTAGTGACTTGACTAAGGCTCTAGTTGCTTGGATATTGGCTGATCTTCCCTGAACCTTGGTCAACTTTGGGTTCAACTTTGGGTCTGGCATGGTTCTGCACCTACACCAGGAATAAACCTTCTACCAGAATCCACTTTGGCTCATACTAGCCCCACGGTGGGCTCATACATTAACCTGGCTATGGCTTGGATATCAGCAACAACTTGCTTTGAAGGCATATTTCCCAGCTCACCACATATAAGTGTTATGAAGCAAGGAGTCGCTTCATCATCCTGACTTCAACTTAGAATATATATTAACACCAAGATTGCCATTACTGACACTTAACAGTGAAAACCATGATTGAGGAGAAACCTTCGTGTAGGGTTTTCTTGAAGAAAGACTCAGGGGTTAGATAAATTAGTGTGCTTGGAGCAGGTAGTTGGGCTTATGCAGGATGCTTCCTGGATAGAAACATCCTGTTTTAGGAAAAACATTTTTCTTTATATTTTTCCAACTTTTGCTGCACCTATGCAAAATTATGCCAACCCTTTTTCATTTAATTAGAAGCATCTGTTCTTCCCTTAGAAAATTCACTTTTGGGGCCAGCGTGGTGGTGCAGGGCGTAAGGCACAGTAGCCTAGGAGGGACCGTGGTTCAATTTCCTGGTATCCTATATGGTCTCCCAAGCCAGGAGCGATTTCTGAGTGCATAGCCTGGCGTAACTCCTGAGCTTCATCAGGTGTGGCCCAAAAACCAGGAAAAAAAAGTTCACTTTCCTTTGGAATGTGAATTATTTTGTTTTAGCTCATATTTCTGCATTTTCCTATAAACTCAATTAGGGGGAGATGTTGGATTAACCAGATGCTATCCCACTCAATATATGTCTTGTTACTCATTGGTTGAAAATATCTTTTTGTTGTTGTTGTTGTTTTTGAGGCCACACCTGGTGACACTCAAGGGTTATTTCTGGCTATGCACTCAGAAATCGCTCCTGGCTTGGGAGACCATATGGGACACCTGGGTTTTGAACTGCAGTCCATCCTAGGTTAGCGCCAGCAAGGCAATGCCTTACTGCTCCATGCCACTGCTCCGGCCCCTGAAAATATCTTTGAATGTATCGCTTTGGATTGGTATTTAGACCACCTGTGGTCTGATTCTTAATAAATACCCTGGGTCTCAGGAAAATGCTCTCTTGCATTTGCAGATTTCCCCAATGAGCTGCCGGCTTCTTAGGCTTGTGTGTTGGGATTCCTGAACCTGTTTTAACTCTTTCAGTGTGTGTGGATTATTTCCTGCATTGGAATTTGTTTCCAGATCCACATCTCTCCAGTGTCTTGATTTTGGATCTTGAAGTTTGATTATCACCTGGGTTCCAACCCAGGTTGGCTGCATGCAAGGCAAACACCCTACCCACTGTGCTATTGCATGGTCCCCCATGCCTCTTTTTTAAAAAGATGGTACCCCTTATGATCAGGGGAGGTACCATATGTGGTGCCAGAGATTGATCTGGAATCAGCTATTTGGCAGGCAGGCACCTAAATCCCTATGTCTGTCACCTGGAACAAGCTATTTGATGCAATTATCTTACGTTCCCAAGGAGAAATGTATTTGTAATTTTTTTTTTTTGTTTTTGTTTTTGGGCCACACCCGGCATTGCTCAGGGGTTACTCCTGGCTGTCTGCTCAGAAATAGCTCCTGGCAGGCACGGGGGACCATATGGGACACCGGGATTCGAACCCACCACCTTAGGTCCTGGATCGGCTGCTTGCAAGCAAACACTGCTGTGCTATTTCTCTGGGCCTGTATTTGTAATTTTTATTTCAAATTTCAATCTAGCGGGGCCGGCGAGGTAGCGCTAGAGGTAAGATGTCTGCCTTGCAAGTGCTAGCCAAGGAAGGACCTCGGTACGATCCCCTGGCATCACATATGGCCCCCCCCCAAGTCAGGGGCAATTTCTGAGCACTTAGCCAGGAGTAACTCCTGAGCACCAAACGGGTGTGGCCCAAAAAAATTCAATCTAGCTATTAAAACCAGTCACTTTTTCTGTTTCCTAGAAACTTTCATATACATATACATTCTAAATGAATGTATGTAGGATTCATGGAAACATCTTGCAAAAGGGATTTTCCAAATGCACTCGAACACCACAAACTACAGTGTTCTACCTGGGATTTCTTGGAATTCCCTTTCCTTGAATATATAAAAATGGGGGCCCGGAGAGATAGCACAGCGGCGTTTGCCTTGCAAGCAGCCGATCCAGGACCAAAGGTGGTTGGTTCGAATCCCGGTGTCCCATATGGTCTCCCGTGCCTGCCAGGAGCTATTTCTGAGCAGACAGCCAGGAGTAACCCCTGAGCACCACCGGGTGTGACCCAAAAACCAAAAAAAAAAAAAAAAAAAAAAAAGAATATATAAAAATGTCAAGATTTCTGTCCTATGCCACAGAAAAAAGCAAACCTGAGAACTAAAGCTCATAATTTTTTTATGTAAAAATTTTTGTGTACTGTCATCCCACCCCCATCTTCTGCATAACCTTACCTGATGGTAAGATCAGCCCATTTCTGGGGGGGGGGTCTTTGGTAGGTAACAAAAGGATTGCCTCAGGGTTGGAGAGGGGATTCAAGGATTGAGAGATTGAGGGAGCTGGAAGAGGGAGGGAGAAGAAACATGTTAAGATGGTAGGGTGGCTGAAATAGGCTGTATAAAAGGTTATGATAGAAGCCACACATGGTGGCTAGGGCCTTGAATAAAGCCTCATGTCTCCTGAAACCTAACTGTCTGTGGATCATTTCCTTGCTGCCCCTCTAAGACCCGCTAGCTGGAGGGGGTTGCAGGTGCGTGACCCAGTCTGGAGGAGAAAGGCCTCACCATCCTTCCATCTCACCATCATACACCTCCATCCAGGACTCCATAATTGATATCTTATTCAATTGTGTACTACAAAAATAAGTGAAAAATTCAATGAATTTTTATTTTATTTTTATTCCTGAGCTACATCCACAGGTACTCAGAGGTGGGTTATTCCTAGTTCTGCACTCAGGAATCATTCATGGCAGGCTCAAGGGACCATATGGGATGCCAGGGATCAAACCCAGATCAGCTGCGTACAAGGAAAATGTAGTACTTGCTGTACTATTGCTCCAGCCTCAAAATTCAATGGCTGGGCCCAGAGAGATAGCACAGCGGCGTTTGCCTTGCAAGCAGCCGATCCAGGACCAAAGGTGGTTGGTTCGAATCCCTGGTGTCCCATATGGTCCCCCGTGCCTGCCAGGAGCTATTTCTGAGCAGACAGCCGGGAGTAACCCCGAGCAACGCCGGGTGTGGCCCAAAACCAAAAAAAAAAAAAAAATTCAATGGCTTTTGATGACAAATGAAACCATACATGTCCTATGTTTATATAGCATGTCCATGACCTCAGTACATTCTCAAGCACCTCTAGACCATCTGCCCAACCATAATATTCTTTAGAGTTCTCAGCCATATTCTCACTTCAACACTGAAGACAATGTGATGAGTCAACCATTTGTGGTGTGTGGTCTGGTACATGAATTGCAGCACCCCGAATAAAGGTATAAGCAATGCTCTATGACTTCTAGAATCTCTACAGCATTAGCTTTTTTTCTGCTATATCTTCTTCCCTGAGAGCCAGAGCCAAACCACATATTGCACAGGCTGCTTATCCACTCTCTGGCATCCCATATGGTCCTCTGATTACCATCAGGATTCCTTATTGCAAAGCCAGGAGTAATCCCTGAGCATAGTGGTTGTGGCCCAAAAGAACAAACAGACTGTTTTTGCTTCAGGGGGCTAGAATACGCAAGGTGTTTGCCTTGTAAGAGGCTGATCCGGGCTTCAATCCCCAGCACCCACGTTCTCTGAGTCCACCAGGAGTGATCCCTCCTGATCTCAGGTGTAGCTAAAAAAACAATGATAACCAACAGAGCTAAAGATAACTAACAGAAGACAGTTCTGTTATGCATGTATAAGTCTGGGTATGGTATCCAACTTCGATGGTAATTCTCTGAGCACTGACCAGATTGGAACTAGAGGGGAGTAGCGCCCCAGAATATGACTGCATGTGGCACAAACTACTTTTTGTTTTGTTTCCTTGGTTTTGGGGCCACACATGGTAGTGCTCAGTAATATTCCGAACTCTGTACTAAGGAATCACTCCTTGCAGAGCTCAGGGGACCAATGGTTTGCCAGAGGACTGAACACATCTCCTTTGCAAGCAAGACAATAGCCTGCTATACATTCCTGCACACTCACAACTATTTTTTCATTTTTCTGAGGGGCTGGAGAGAGATGATTGCGGATAAGGTGCTCACTTGACACCAGGTCGATTCCTGGCACGGCATATAGGAGTGAACCTTGAGCATAAGCACAGAGCCATGAGAAAGGCCAGAGCATAACTGGGTATGGCCCCCAAAGAAAAGTATATTTAAAAAATTCTTTAAATTGACTAGATATTATAAAGATTGAGGTATTTGCCTTGCATGTCGTCTACCAGGTTCAGTCTCTGGCACCACATATGGCTCCCTAAGCACTTCCAGGAAAGATTCCTGAGGAGAGCCAGAAGTTAAATACAGAGCACTGAAGGGTACATCCCCAAATCCTTTCTCAAAAAATTATTCTCTGAATTAAACTAATAAATGTAAATGAAAAAAGAAGACACTGGACCTTTACAATTATGTATCACAAAAGCCATTCAGAAAATTATGTGACTCGTAAGCGCCATCTTCTGGTGAAGGAAAGAAACGGGTGCTGAGCACAACTAACAGGGAGCTAGCTGGTTAAGACTAACAGATCTGAGCTCCAGGGAAAATTTTTAGCTATCAACTGGCCTTTGCTCTAGTTGACAGAACAGCACCAGAACACGTCAGAAACTCAGTCAATATCTGTGGAAAACTTACATGGAGGTCTGAGATTAAGGAGTGGGACAGATGTAGGGCTATAGCCAGAATCCTCTTAAGTGTGAGTCTGTAGACATTCCCTGACCTCTCTTAAATGCCATCATTGATGTGGAAAGTGGACTCCAGGGTCTCTGCCAACCTCAGGACAACATAAGTCTCAATCAGGGTATGAGAAGGAAAACAGGAGCATGGCCTGAACTTAGTCCCCAATATTAGAGTTCTGAAGAATCATGAAAGCAATATCCCTTATATTCATCTTTAAGAAACTTCAGGCTGGGGCCAGAGAAATAGCACAGCGGTAGGGCATTTGCCTTGCATGCAGACAGACGGAGGTTCAAAACCCAGCATCCCATATGGTCCCCAAGCCTGCTGGGGGTGATTTCTGAGTGCAGAGTCAGGAGTAACCTCTGAGCACTGCTGGGTGTGACCCAGCCAATCCCCCCCACACACACACACAAAAAAGAAACTTAAGGTCATATGGAGAACTTGCTAGGCATGAGAAGCAGAGTAAAACCCAGGTAAATGGGCCAGGGATCATGAAAGTAAGGACAAGATCATTAGAGAAGACCTCAACTTATGGGACAGAAGGTACCAAAGTATGAGACTGTTCGGGTGTCCCACCAAGTGATCTGGAATCACGCCTGGCAGTGGTTGGCATTCAACATGGTCTTCTAGTGCAAAGTGTGTGTCCAGTCTATTGAGTTGTTCAGTCCCTAAAACTGGTATGTCACTAGGCCAGAGTGATAGTACAGTGGGCAGGGCATTTGCCTTGCAATGTGGCTGACCCAGGTTGGATCTTCAGCATACATTAATATGTTTCCCAGAGCCCATCAGGAGCGATCCCTGAATGCAGAGCCAGGATTAAGCTCTGAGGACCACAAATGTGGCCCAAAAATACAAAACAAAATTTGAAAAGAAAAGAATGGGTATGATGTTACTGGTTTGGGCCACACTCAGCAACACACGGGTTACTCCAGGCTCTGCCTCAAAAAATCAACCCTGACATGCTCAGGGGACCATATAAAATGCCAAAGATCGAACTCGGATCAGAAACAAAGGCAAACCCCCTCCCCACTGTGATATCTCTCCAGCCTTATCATTATTATCATTATTACTGGGTGGTAAGTATTTGGCCATGCCTTAGGCATTTAAGTATTATTCTTTTTTTTTTTTTTTTTTTTTGGTTTTTGGGCCACACCCGGCGGTGCTCAGGGGTTACTCCTGGCTGTCTGCTCAGAAATAGCTCCTGGCAGGCACGGGGGACCATATGGGACACCGGGATTCGAACCAACCACCTTTGGTCCTGGATCGGCTGCTTGCAAGGCAAATGCCGCTGTGCTATCTCTCCGGCCCCTTAAGTATTATTCTTGTCTCTATGCTGAAAGATCACACCTGGAGGTTTTTTGGGGGTAATGTATATGGAATGCTGAGTTAGAACCTGAGCCAGCTCATACCTGAACACCATTACTCTCTTTCCAGCCTTAGTGTTGTTCTTTTGGCATTGGGGACCAAATCCACAAACACTGCCCCACACCCAGGGGCCGGGTCCAAGCTCACCCTACATAACCTAGACTCTAGCGCCGCAATGCCCAGTGAGGCTCCCAGCACAACTGCCCAGCCAGCAGGGCACGATGAATGTGGGGAGAGTACTAAAGAGGCCTCCCCATCACTTGCACCAAACGGGGTGCATTTCTCTGGACGGGTGATATTTGATTGGGACTTGACTGGGTCAGGCTGAGTTCGTGTCTCTCAGACTGGCCTAGAATGAATGAATGAGTGAAGTCAAGAATCCAAGAATGAAGCAGAGATTCTTAATCATCTCAGTCACGCTGGGAAAGTGTCGGTGACCAGTGAAGCTGCATGGAAGAAACCTGGGGCAGCAGGCACCCCACCAGGGAGAGCCACTGTGGGCGCCCGCCCGCTGCCGCCTCACACCTGATTGGCTCTCGAGCCGGCCAATCAGAGCGCTTGCGAGACAGCGCCTCTCCACACCAGCCAATGGGAGCGCCGGGCGC
The DNA here is from genome assembly GCF_024139225.1 of Suncus etruscus. Lineage (NCBI taxonomy): Eukaryota > Metazoa > Chordata > Mammalia > Eulipotyphla > Soricidae > Suncus > Suncus etruscus. The sequence continues at coordinate 17,234,673 of NC_064865.1, forward strand.
CGCGATGGCTCTACCCGAGCAGCCAATCAACGCCGGCGAGCACACGGGGCCCCGCCCCTTCCCACCCCACCGCCTGAGCGGGGCTCGGGCCTGCCCAGCCGAACCTCTGGGAGGCGTGAGGTGAGGCGAGGCGTGGTGAGGCGAAGAGGGGCGCCCTCGGCTCCGGGCTCGGGGCTCCACGCCGATGGCGGTGCGCGCCTCCGAGAGGATGACCATGGATGGAGTTGGCGCCTGCACTCATGTCGCCGAACGTCCATCTCCCGCCTTCCTGGCCCCGCGCCGACTGTCGGCAAGTACAAGCGAGTGCTCTCGGCCGCTAACGCACGGCGCGGGGCGGGGCCTATACAGCCCACGTCGACATAGGCTCCGCCCCTTCCCCGCCGCGCAGGCGCGAGGAGCACAGGTGTGCCGAGGTAGCGTTAAGGCTCGCAGGCGTGGTCTCTGTTCCCAGTGCTCGCCTCTGTACACAACCGACCCAGGTTTGCTATCTAGCATCACATATGAGCAAGCAGGAGTGATCCCTCACAGGGCCAGCCAGAAGTAAGGCCTAAGCAATGCCAGGTGTGGCACCAAAAAAAAAAAAATAGTATGGGGGCCGGAGAGAGAGCATGGAGATGGAGCATTTGCCTTGCATGCAGAAGGATGGTGGTTCGAATCCCGGCATCCCATGTGGTCCCCCGAGCCTGCCAGGAGCTATTTCTGAGCATAGAGCCAGGAGTAACCCCTGAGTGCTGCTGGGTGTGACCCAAAAACAAAACAAAGTATGAAAATTAAAATAAAACTAAAACTAAAATAGAAGCTGGAGCTATCTATAGTATAGCGGGTAGGGCATTTATTTGCCTTGCATACTACTGCCGACCCAGGTTCGATCCCTGACATTCCATATGGTCCCCTGAACCTGATGTGTGTGACCAAAAAAGAAATAAAAAAAAAAGGAAAATAAGGGGCCCGGGGTGATAGCACAGCAGGAGGGTGTTCGCCTTGCTCATGGCCAATCCAGGACAGACCTAGGTTGGATTCCGGCATCCCATAAGGCCACTGAGCCTGCCAGTAGCTATTACTGAGTGCAGAGCCACGAGTAACTCCTGAGCGCCACCTGATGTGGCCCAAAAACCAAAAATGAAAAGTAGGGGCCAGGCGGTGGCGCTAGAGGTAAGGTGCCTGCCTTGCCTGCGCTAGCCTTGGATGGACCGCGGTACTAATCCCCTGGTGTCCCATATGGTCCCCCAAGCCAGGAGCGACTTCTGAGCGCATAGCCAGGAGTAACCCCTGAGCGTCACCGGGTGTGGCCCAAAAACAAACAAAAAAAAGTAAAGTAAAAGGAATATGAGTAAAACCACTTCCAGACATCACAGATATAGGCTGGACATCATACTTATCTTACGCACTGTGACACAGGTTGATCCCAGAATCACATCTTGTCTTGGAATCTCTCCAGGAGTAATCCTTGAGCACAGGATCAGGAAAAAGTTCCAAGTTCTATCTATGCCTTGCCTTTTCTCCTCTCTAGCAAGGGGGCATCTAATATCTAATATTAATTATCTGAGCTCTAAATGTTTTTGAACTGGCCTGTGAGAAACAAACACATAAAGGAGCACGCTCTGTGTGAAGACTAACTAGTAGGACAGATCAGTGTCAGTACTGGCATGGAGTGCTTATTCACAGGGTAAAACTCGGGCAGCTCGGGTAATGGTGGTGGTAGGGTCCCATGGCTGGCAGGAACGGGCCTGACTTGTGTTTTCACACACAGAAGACTTCCAATCTCCAAGTTGGTCCAACGAATCCTCTGATCTCTGGCCAGTGTTGAAGGCAGGACACGGCCTCCAGTTGGTAGCCAACTCTCACAGGGCAAAGGAATGTGCTGGGTGGGGAGAGGAAAAGGATCCTCAGTCACTGTGGGGGTTGTGGGGTCTGGATGTGAGGTGTGGAAGTGTGTGCCCACCTTCTGAGCAAGCAGGTGCCCAGCTATATGCTATGAAAAATAGTACAGACAGTATAGTGTCTTGTCAATGGCTAACTTGGGTTCAATCCACAGAATTGATTATGGTCCCGAGCACTGCTAAGAGTAATCCCTGAGCGCAGAGCCAGGAGTAACTCCTGAGCACTGCTGGTATAAACCACAAACAAAACAACAAAAACTACCGAAGAGATTCCATCCTCCTTTTTGTTTTGGTTTCTGGGCTACTACTCAGGATTTACTCCTGGCTCTGCATTTAAGAATTACGCCTGGCAATGCTTGGACAACCATCTAGGGTTGCTAGTTTCCACTCTTGGCAGTGGAGTGATAGTAGTGTGTAAAGGCACTTCCTTTGCATGCAGTCAGTCCAATTCCGATCCTGGGACCCCATATGGCACCTCAAGACCCACAAGAAGTGTTCCCTCAGCACAGATCCAGAAGCAAGTCCTGGGGCCAGAGCAATAGCACAGTGGTAAGGTGTTTGCCTTGCATGTGGCCAACACAGGACAGTTCAAATCCTGGCATCCCATATGGTCCCTCAAGCCTGCCAGGGGCGACTTTTGAGCGCAGAGCCAGTTGTAACCCGAGCACCTGCCAGGTGTGACCCAAAAGAAAAAAATAAACCTGTACCATCTCTGCAGCCCAAATTAATTTCTCTAACTTTAAACACTGTGGTTCACGACGTTCATAATAGTTGTTCTGGGCATTCATTGTTCCAACACCAATCCCTTTGTAACTGTGACCTCCCACCATTGTCCCTAGTTTCCCATTACCTACCAAGCCTGCCCCCTGAGCAGGCACAGGTAATTTATTTTGTATGCTTGTTACAACAAAATGGTAAATACAATCATAAAATAGTAAAAGAAGCCCGGAGAGATAGCACAGCGGCGTTTGCCTTGCAAGCGGCCAATCCAGGACCTAAGGTGGTTGGTTCAAATCCTGGTGTTCCATATGGTTCCCCGTGCCTGCCAGGAGCTATTTCTGAGCAGACAGCCAGGAGTAACCCCTGAGTACCGCTGGGTGTGGCCCAAAAACCAAAAATAAATAAATAAAATAGTAAAAGAAAATTTGTGAAAACGGTTGTATCTCCGAATGGGGTCATTAAAGTCATTGTCAGAGGATTTACGAAGCTGCTCCTAGTTGAATTTTCTGTGTTTTAAACTTAGTGGGCTTCTGTGCTACTTTCCCATCTAGTTTGCTGTCCTACTGGGCTATATCCATATTGTTAAATTTAAAGGTGTTGAGGTCTTGGGCTCCAGGAGACATGGAACTGGGATGATTCTTTGGTTTGGCATCTCTTGAGATTACAGCTGCTGGGAGATTCAGCCTATCCCAGTCCCAAGAGGGCCTGAGTTTTCAGCCTAGATATTCCTTTTTTTTTTTTTTTTTTTTTTGGTTTTTGAGCCACACCTGGTGACGCTCAGGGCTTATTCCTGGCTATGTGCTCAGAAATTGCCCTTGGCTAGGGGACCTTATGTGATGCTGGGGGGGTGGAACCGAGGTCCGTTCTAGGTTAGTGCACACAAGGCAGATGCCCTACCGGTTGTGCCACCGGTCAGGCCCCTCAGCCTATTCTTTTTTTTTGGGGGGGGGCAGCCTAAATATTCTTAACACACAAAAAACTTTTTTTTTTGGCCACACCCATTTGATACTCAGGGGTTACTCCTGGCTAAGCGCTCAGAAATTGCCCCTGGCTTGGGGGGACCATATGGGACCCCGGGGGATCGAACCGTGGTCCTTCCTTGGCTAGCGCTTGCAAGGCAGACACCTCACCAGCTTTTTTTTTAATTATTTTTTTTATTTTGGGCCATACCCAGTGACGCTCAGGGGTTACTCCTGGCTATGCGCTCAGAAGTCGCTCCTGGCTTGGGGGACCATATGGGACACCAGGGGATCGAACCGTGGTCCATCCAAGGCTAGCACAGGCAAGGCAGGCACCTTACCTCTAGCGCCACCGTGCTGGCTCCCTCACAAAAAATATTTTGAGGGCTAAGGTGTTTGCCTTATAAATGGCTGGCTGGGGGGCAGGAGGAAAAAAATAATAAAATAAATAAATGGCGGGCCCGGAGAGATAGCACAACGGCGTTTGCCTTGCAAGCAGCCAATCCAGGACCTAAGGTGGTTGGTTCAAATCCCGGTGTCCCGTATGGTCCCCTGGGCCTGCCAGGAGTTATTTCTGAGCAGACAGCCAGGAGTAACCCCTGAGCACCACCGGGTGTGGCCCAAAAACCAAAAATAAAAATAAATAAATAAATAAATAAATAAATGGCTGGCTGGCTTCGATCTCCAGCATCCCATGTTCCCCAAGCCATACCAGGAGTACTCCCTGAGTGTAGAACCAACAGTAAGCCCTGAACACAGCCAGGTGTGTCCCCTGAAAAAAATTTTTTTGTTTTGTTTTGGGACCACAACCAGCATTGCTCAGGGGTTACCTGGCTCTACACTCAGAAAATTATTCCTGGCGATGCTCAGGGAATATCTCCTAAAATAATTTTTTTATTTTTTGGTTTTGGGCCACACTAGTGATGCTCAGGGGTTTCTCCTGGCTATGCGCTCAGGAACTGCTCCAGGTTTGGGGGACCATATGGGAGGCCAGGGATAGAATCAATGTCCATCCTGGATCAGCCAATTGCAAGGCAAATGCCCTATTGCTGCACTACCGCTTAAAGCTCCAGCCAGCCCCTAAAATAATTTAATAGAATCACTGCAAAGTATGGTTACAAACAAAATTACAAAGTTAAGGGGCTGGAGCAGTGGCACAGCGGTAGTGTGTTTGTCTTGCACGCGGCTGACCTAGGACAGAATGCGGTTTGATCCCCCAGAGTCCCATATGGTCCCCCAAGCCAGGAACGATTTCTGAGTGGATAGCCAGGAGTAACCACCAAGTGTCACTGGGTGTGGCCCAAAAAACAAAGAGATAGCATGGAGGTAAGGCGTTTGCCTTGCATGCAGGACAGTGGCTCGAATCCTGGCATCCCATATGGTCCCCTGAGCCTGCCAGGAGTGATTTCTGAGCATAGAGCAAGGAGTAACCCATGAGGGCAGCCAGGTGTGACCCCAAAACAAAACAAAATTACAAGTTTTGGTCTTGGTTAATGAAAACCTTCCAAACAGAACCAGAGGGATTGTGTAGCCGGTAGGGCACTTGCTTTGTATGCAGCTGAATTGGGTTCAATCCCCAATATCTCTAATGACTCCCCTGAGCCCCAACAAGAGTAGTACTGAGCACAGTGATAGAAATAAGCTCTGTTCAAGAGTTGTGTGGTCTAAAAGCAAATAAACAAAATGACAATAGCAAAAATAAAACCCTACGGTAGCAACAGCAGAATTCACTACAGTTTGGGTGAAGAGGTACACACTTGGTATACAGCCCAACGAACTGACTGAGTCTCCTGTGGATACTAATCAACAAACACCAGTTCTGTGCATGCATAGTATGTGCTTTATCACTAAGCAGCACCTCTGGTCCCTATCTGCTATATCCGTAAAATTCTTCTAATTTGTTTTTCCAAGATTGAATTTTAGGAGGTTGTTTGTTTCCAGTTCCTAGCTCTCTGCTGGTGATGTACTCAGTAGCTCTGGGGGTGGGGTGGGCGGGCGGGTGGTGGAGTGAAGCTGTGACACATGAAATGTCCATGTTTAGCCAGTACTGAACAAAAGTTCCTACTTGATACCAATGACATAAAACCAAAAGGAGGGCCCGGAGAGATAGCACAGTGGTGTTTGCCTTGCAAGCAGCCGATCCAGGACTAAAGGTAGTTGGTTCGAATCCCGGTGTCCCATATGGTCCCCCGTGCCTGCCAGGAGCTATTTCTGAGCAGACAGCCAGGAGTAACCCCTGAGCACCGCCGGGTGTGGCCCAAAAACAAACAAACAAACAAATAAACAAAAAAAACACAAAAAACCAAAAGGAAAGAAGCTATTTACATTGGGCAAATCACATGGACATATGTAATAAAAACCCAAACCAATGGCACTTGATAAACGCAGGAAATATTTTAATAAAAATGTAATGTTAGTGGGCCATAGTAATAGTACAGTAGGTATGGTGCTTGCCCTATAGGCAGTCAATGTGGTTTGATATCTTTTTTTTTGTTTTGGGTCATATCCAGCAGTGCTCAGGGGTTACTCCTGGCTCTAGGCTCAGAAATCGCTCCTGGCAGGCTCGGGGAACCATATGGGATGCCGAGATTCGAACCACTGTACTTCTGCATCTAAGGCAAACGCCCTACCGATGTGCTATCTCTCCGGCCCCGTGGTTTGAATATCTTATGTGATCAACCAAGTTCTGCTAGTGGTAATCCTTGAGAGCCAGTAATATACCTCAAACATAGCTGGATATGGCTTAAAACAAACAACATTTATGGGTTATTAAGTCATTCAACTCCAACCTAGGTACAAAGTTTTTGTTTTTGTAAGGGGAGATAATTGTGACAAACCAAAAAAGTAGCATTTTTTGGCATAAAGGTTGAAAGCTGTTGGCCTCATGTCATCTGTGGGGTCTTTTTTTAAATATATCTTTATTTAAACACACTACAAATATGATTGTAGTTGGGTTTCAGTCATGTAAAGAACGGTACAAAGTTTTTATGGTTTAAAATTGAAGACTAAATGAAGCAGGGGTCAGAGCAATACTAAATACAAATAGGGTGCTTGCCACGCATGACAAACCCACGTTCGACACATCCGATACTCCCTTGAGCACTGTCAGTAGTTATTACTGAATGCAGAGTCAGGAGTAAGCCCTTAGAATCACTTGGTTTGTGTGTTTGTGGGGAAACTATGACAAACCAAACCAAACCAATGTGATGCAAACATTTATTCCTAAATATAAACAAACTCTTGCATCTTAACACTCCCTGCTTACTAGGTAATATTGGCAGACATGTTAACTTAAGTCAGTACCAGTGGTTATTTTTCTTTGAGCCAATACTGAAATGTGTCCAAGGCTTACTCCTGGCTCTAGTCAGGTGTAAGCTACTGGCTGTACTCGAGGGATCATGTGGTTCAAGGAATCGAACAAGTCTGCTAGGTACAAAGCAGGTGTCTCACTTACTGTGCTATCTTTGGCCCCATTAGTGGAGGTTTGCTTCTTCAGGTCACACCGTGCATTGTTCAGGGCTTACTCCTGGCTTTGCAGTCAGATCACGCCTGGCAGGACTTGGGAGGATATGAGGTGTCAGAGATCAAACCTGGGTTGACCACATGTAAGTACCTGACCTGATATACCATCTCCCCAGGCCTTTCTTCATATTTTAAAATAATTATTTTTACAAGTTGGAAAAGAAATAATAAAGATTATTATTGTAAGTCAGAACTACTTCTAAACTTCAAGTTCATTTTGCAAAATAAAGTGTAACGGGCAGCAACATTAGAAATCTCAATAAAAAATGGTGTATGTACTAAGTTTTTTTCACCTTTACGGCATGTTGGAAAATAATGAACAGAAATTCAGCAACTCTGTAAATACATGACAAATGCTAAACACAAACTGATGCAGGAGTTACCATAAAAATCTTTTATTTCGGTTTGGTCAGTACAGGTGAGATATACTAGAGTCACAGAGCAATATGCATTAACAGGATACAACAGTTCATAAAAACTGAGTTAACTATGCACACAAATTTCTTAAACAGTCACCTAAAGAGAAAATGCACAGATGTATGGTGGAGAAAACCGTATCTAACACTGGAACTACTCTAGGACCCCATCAACAAGTCCAACTTTTAGTGATAAAGCTACTGTACTGGGCACACTTGGCAGTCGTGACCTGGCATCTACTCTACCAATCCTGAATGGTGTAGAAGTCTAAAAGAGCATGAGGAAGAAGGCCCGACACAGCACAGTTTCTAGACAGACACAGATTTATACAGACATCATTGTGTTTATACTGGAAGAAAGATTTCCATTTACAACTTCACATTAACTCATAAAAAAATAACTTGAGCCTAAACAAAATGTCCATTTTTAAGCAACAAAGCAATTAACTGTTACAATTTTCAAAGTGGCAGAAGTATAGAAGCAAAAAGAGAAGGGAAAAGGAAAAAAAGAAGAAAAAGAAAACACCCACAAAAGAGGCAAATTGTGACCAAAGTATGCATTAATTTCTGGACAGTATCCTCTCCCAAACGAAATGACACTGTATAAAAATCTGCTGGAAAAAATATTACAAAACGGAACCTTGTACATTTCCACTGGAGTCCAAGCCATTGTGAACGTGGCGGGAGCCCGCAGTTCGGTTACCTTTCCCACTCACGGCCTTCTCCTCCGGAGGGTCATGGCTGGAGTCTGTGTCATTTGAGTGGTGCGTGAGAGAGTTCTCACTGCCCATGGGAGAGTCTACACTTTCATACCCCGCACTGAGTTGGTTCACGTAACCACTACCTCCTCGACCAGTTCTCTCCTCAGAGCTGTCGGAGGCCTTATTCCCGTTCCCTGGAGAGGAAGGAAAATCATCTTCGGTTGTGTCCCCCTCCCTGTGAAATCCAGACCCAGACGTCCTCTGGCGGGAGGAGCTGCCATTGCTTGGTCCGTTGGCCAGCCGACTGCAGTCTTTACCTGCGGCATCTGCCTGCCCCGTGGGCTCCGCAGCTGTAGTCCTGCTGGTGCCGGGGGCCGAGGCTTGGGCCTGCTGCTGCTGGTACTGAGCCAGCTGCTGGCGTGTCTCCTTCAGCTGCTGCTGCAGAACTAGAATGGTGCTCTGCATGCCCTCCACCTCCTCGTCCAGCTGGATGATGAAGTCATTCAGCTCTGCACAAAAGACCCAAACTGGCTTCAGTATCTCAGAAAACGAATTTCACTGCACTTCTCAGTGCCCATCTGAAAACCAGACAATTCAATGTCTAAATCTCTAAAAACACAACAAATTATTTAAATGACATGTTAAAGGAGAAAAGGAGGGCAAGGGAGAGGAGGGGAGGGAAGAGAAATGAGAAAGGAGAGGGAGACAGTGTTTACTGGTTCCACTCCTGGCACTTAATGTTTCCCCAGTACATCAGCATGACTTGAGTTGAGCCAGGCACAGCTTAAAGGCCAGTGTCTGGGATTTTTAAGCAGGAGCCCAATGCAACAAAGGTTCATGGGAGTGACCTCTTAAATAATGAGAAACCCTCGAGCAACATATGATGTGGATCAAAACCCAAGAAAATTAAGCCACAAATAGTTTGTTTTATTTGGGGGGGATGGTGGCTTACAACAGCTTAAAAATGAGAGGTTGGAGACAGAGTTTAATGGACTAAGTGTATGCAAAAAGGCTGCATGGGGAGGTCTGGGTTTCATTTCTGCACTGGGCAGGAAAAACCTAGGCAGCTTTGGTGGGGATGACTGTGAGCACATCAGAAGTGGTCCCCAAATCCAGTCAACATGCGAAAAGTTATCAATCTAGTCACGTACAACTGAACAAGCCCACCAACCCCATTCCCTGTCTGCCTGTGGGGCCACATGACTGGCTCTTCATTCCTATACATCTCTGGCTCAGCTTCACAGCAGGGTTAAATCTCAAGGAACATGGTGAGGTTCCAATACCCCTAAAAAGTATACGTTGTCACTCAAGAAGAGTAAAAAGCAGAGAAAGAGGGGCCGGAAAGACAGCACGAAGGTAAGGTGTTGCCTTTCATGCAGAAGGTCAGTGGTTCGAATCCCCGCATCCCATATGGTCCCCCGAGTCTGCCAGGAGTGAATTTCTGAGCATAGAGCCAGGAGGAACCCCTGAGAGCTGCTGGGTGTGACCCAAAAAACAAAAACAAAAACAAAACAAAACAAAACAAAAAAAGCAGAGAGAGAAATTTTTTAAGATGAGAGACTAGGCCAGAGTGATAGCACAGCGGTAAGGCATTTGCCTTGCACACACCAACACAGGATGAACCCTGGTTTGAATCCTGGCATCCCATATGGTGCCCCGAGCCTGGCAGAGTGACTTCTGAGCACAGAGCCAGAATGCCACCGGATGTGACCCCAAAACAAGTCTGGAGTCTGATCCCAAGCACTGGACACCGGTCACTGCAAGAGATGGACCCCAAGCATGGGCCTGAGCCCTGCCACATGTGGCCCTCATTGTAAAAACTGGAAATGACTGAAAATCAATAAATATACAAAGGAAGTTCTAAAGACTTAGCCAGGGGAATAAAATGCTCAAAAATCTGTTTATAAATAGTGTAAGTTAAGAATTTCCCACACTTTGAAAAAGTAGTTTTTGTTTTGTGTTAATTTTTTTGCATGTTGGATATTGATAAAAACCAGATCCTTTGTATGTGCAATGAAAGAACAGGGGCCGAAGAGTACAGCAGGCAGGGTACTTGCTTTGCATATGACTAACCCAGGCTTTATCACCACTCTGAGTGCAGGTAAGGCCCTGAGCATGGGGGAGAAAGATGGGGGAGGGGGGAGGAGTCAAGGAGAGGGACCAAAAGGAGAGGAAGGAAGAGAGGGGCAGAGGGAAAGAAGAGGAACATCTGTTGCTTTGTGCTGGTCTGTATGTTGTGCCCGGAATTGAGGTAGGCTCAAACCTGGGCTGGTTATATGCAGGGCAAGCATCTGCACTCCTGTACTCTCTTCAGCCTTGAAAATATACTGTAAGAGATCTATTTTAAAAAAGAGAGATCTGGGCTGGGGCAATTGCACTGTAGGTAGGGTATTTGCCTTGCATGCAGTAGACCCAACTTCAAACCCTACATATGGTCCCCAAGCCTGCCAGGAGTGATTTCTGATCACAGAGCCAGGAGTAACCCCTGTGTACAGCTGCATGTGATCCAAAAACAAAAACAAAAACAACAACAAAAAAACAGAAAATAATGGAGTCATACCTAATGCTTATAATTTTCAACTTAGTCATTTTCTTTTCTTTTTGGTTTTTGGGTCACACCGGCAGCGCTCAGGGGTTACTCCTGGCTCTACACTCAGAAATCGCTCCTGGCAGGCTCGGGGACCATGTGAGATGCTGGGATTCGAACCACTGACCTTCTGCATGCAAGGCAAACACACTACCTCCACGCTATCTTTCCGGGCCCCAACTATAGTCATTTTCTTTTCTTTTTGTTTTTTTCGGGCCACACCATTTGATGCTCAGGGGTTACTCCTGGCTAAGCAACTATAGTCATTTTCAATTAAAATACCTAGTTGGTTTTGGGGAAGGGGAAAGAAAGAAGCACACTTCGGTGGTTTTGGTGTCATACCCAGCAGACAACCCTACACAGCCAGGGATCACCCCCAAGATTCTAGCTGTGGCCAGCCCTTTAAGCCTTCCCTGGCCCTCTGTTTTAACTGGATATCTTCCCATTTCTCTTCTTCATAGAGTAACAGCATCAAAGCAATTACTTATTCCAAGATACATAGGAGCTGACAAAACTGCCTTAGAAATTCAATGTCCAATCTAATATCTACCCAATGGGAATTTTATAGGTATATCTACTGTGTGCATGAATGTACATGTACACACACACACACATCTTCGTTCACTTTGGGGGCTACACCCAAAGTGTGAGGATCCCTTTTTAGCAATGCTGAGGAGACTAAGTGGTCCAGGAGACTGGGCAAAGTTGGCTGCATTTTTTAAATTTTTGTTTTTGGGTCACACCCAATGGTGCTCACTCCTGGCTATGCAGATAGCTTACGTATTAAACTCCTTCTCTAGCCTAAATATTTTTTAACTGCTAAAATGGCTCCAATACTTTCAAGAACTAATTACTTGATAGCCTACCCCCATTTTTTTTTTTTGTTTTTGGGCCACACCCGGTAACGCTCAGGGGTTACACCTGGCTATGTGCTCAGAAGTTGCTCCTGGCTTGGGGGACCATATGGGACACCGGGGGATCGAACCGCAGTCCGTCCAAGGCTAGCGCAGGCAAGGCAGGCACCTTACTTTTAGCGCCACCGCCCGGCCCCGCCTACCCCCATTTTTTGGTAGCTCTGCAGAACCCCCTAATACCCAAAATCCTGCTTTGCTTGATGGAGGGAGGGGCTACTTCCAGGTGTGTGTTGGGGAGGTTGGGCCCCCGGTGGTATAGGGGACCATGCAATGCCAGTGACTTCATGTCAAGGATGTGCTCAACCCACTCAGTTATTGCTCCTCCAGTCCCCAGTCTTTTTCAGTGCACCAAATTCCACTTCTAGGGACGGGGGTGGGGACATTAAGAAATCTAGAGTGGGGGCCGGATAGCATGGAGGTAAGGCATTTGCCTTTCATGCAGAAGGTCAGTGGTTCAAATTCTGGCATCCCATATGGTCCCCGATGCCTGCCAGGGGTGAATTCTGAGCATAGAGCCAGGAGTAACCCCTGAGCCCTGCCGGGTGTGACCCCTCCCCCCCCCAAAAAAAGAAATCTAGAGTGGGGACCGGAGCGATGGTGCAGGCCAAGCAAGTCTGCTTTGCGTGCACTAGCCTAGGACAGACCGCAGTTCGATCCCCCAGCATCCCATATGGTTCCCCAAGCCAGGAGCGATTTCTGAATGCATAGCCAGGAGTAACCCCTGAGCATCACTGGGTGTGGCCAAAAAAAGAAAAAAGAAAAAAAAATCTAGAGTAGTACAGCAGGTAGGATGTTTGCCTTGCATGTGGCCAAACTTATGTTCAATCCCCAAACCCCCCCAAAATCCTCTCAAGTACCACAAGAAGCATTGTCAAATGTGGTCTCTCCTACAAAAATAAGAAAAGAAAGAGAATAATGTACACAATGATTAGAACCAGAACTGATAACTAGAAACACTCGTTTAACAGATGCAGAATCTCATGCCCGGTGCAGTTAAGCCAGTGCCGTTAAGCAACTTTCCAAAGAACCCTTACCATCCTGACTGCTTTTAAGCTCCTCACTATACTTCTTCTGTAAAGCCAACTCTGCTTCAAGCTGTGCAATACGTCCCTGGGACAGCTGCCTTCCAAGCTCTTGATTCTCCTGGATAAGCATTCGACACTTCGCCATTAACTTTTTGCCCGTTTGGCTGCAAAGGAAAGAGCCACTCATCACAAAGGGAAGACAGAACTCCCTCCAACAGTTTCGGTGCCAACAGTTCAGTGACACAAACAACACATACAGAGCTATGTCACGGTGACACCTCCCGAGAGCTTGTGTCTTCTTTCCCGAACATGTCTTCCTTCTGCATGCCAGTCTTTTATCAATACAGGAGCAAATAGGAACCCAAATGGCCATTATCCCCAATACACTAACAATGACTCTAAAATTACTTGTAGTAAAAAAATCAGTTCATTAACACACCTCAGATTTATCTATTAATAAGATACTAGAGCAGGGGTCTCAAACTCAATTTACCTGGGGGCCGCAGGAGGCAAAGTCAGGGTGAGGTAGGGCTTACCAAATATTCGCAATAAAAAATGGCATTAGTAAGAAAAAAATCGCGGGCCGGAGAGATAGCACAGCGGCGTTTGCCTTGTAAGCAGCCGATCCAGGACCAAAGGTGGTTGGTTCGAATCCCGGTGTCCCATATGGTCCCCCATGCCTGCCAGGAGCTATTTCTGAGCAGCCAGCCAGGAGTAACCCCTGAGCACAGCCAGGTGTGGCCCAAAAACCAAAAAAAAAGAAAAAAAAGAAAAAAAAATCGCATTAAACATTTGCATACCCCGAACAGAACTGCTCGGGGTATGCGAATGTTTGATGTGATATTTTTCTTACTAATGCGATTTTTATTGCGGTTATTAGTGAATACTGCGATATTTGAAGGCCGGCCGCGGGCCACAAATTATTGTATGCAGGGCCACAAACGGCCCGTGGGCCTTGAGTTTGAGACCCCTGTACTAGAGCATATAGCTTTATGAAACAGAGGTTGCTGCAAAACCAAATGTAGTACTGCAGAGACCAACTTCCCTCTGATATATACTCGATCTGAACTTGTCACAAGCTTTTAGGGATGGGAGAGATGTAGGGGCACAAGTGGGGTGTTCTGAGAACTTTGGTGGAGATGAGGTGTAGGAATTTGGCATATATAGATTTTTTTTTCCCCTGGGCCATGCCCAGCGATGCTCAGGGGTTACTCTAGGCAGGCTCAAGGGACCATATGGGATTCTGGGAATCAAACCTGGGTCCGTCCCAGTTGGCCACGCTGTGTTAACACTCCGACCCTGGAATTTGGTATATTAATACCATCAACTTTAACACAATTTTAACTTCATAGAAGATAATGTAAAAACTTAAGAGGAAGGTTGGTGATAGCACAGTGGTAGAGGTGTTTGCCTTGCATGCAGCAGATCTGGAACGAACCTGGGATCAATCTCCAGCATTCCAAAAAAGTCCCCTGAGCCTGCCAGGATAGATTTCTGAGCTCAGAGCCAGGAGTAACCCCTGAGTGCCGCTGGGTGTGGCCCAAAAACAAACACCCAAATAAACAAAAATCAGAGGAGTTGGGGCCAGAGTAATGACAGCACAGCAGCAGGGAGGGTGTTTGCCTTGCATATGACTTCAACCCCTGGCACCCACTATAGTGTCCTAAGCACTATCAGGAGTGGTCCCTGAGCGCAGAACCAGGAGTAAGCCCTGAAGTACTATGGGTATGACTGCCACCAAAAAATAAATAAATAAATAAATAAATATATATATATATATATATAATTGGAAGGCCAGAGAGGATAAGAAAGGGGTTAGTTAGCACTTGCCACTTGCCTAGCAGTCTCTAGAACCTGTTTTGAATTCCTGGAACTACATATAGTCCCAAATATCACCAGAGATTGGTTACTCCTAAGCACAGTACCAAAGAAAGTCCCTGAGTACCACTAGGTGAGGCCCTAAAGAAAATCAAAACTGCAGGAGCTGAAAAAAATAGTATGGGGATTAAGGTGCTGGCTCTGCATTTGGCTGACTCTGGCCTTGTTTCCCAGCAAAGCTTGGTCAAGTGATCTCCAAGCAGAGCTGAGTAGACCCTGATGACTATTGAGTGTGACCAGTCAAAAAAATCAGTATGGGGGGCCAGAGTGATAGTACAAAGGTTGAGACATTTGCCTTGCATGCACCAAGTTCCAGCCCAGGCATCACAGACGGTCAACCCACCAGGAGTGGCTCTTACTGCCAGGTTAAGGTCCTCAAAGTGAAATAAAAACAACCCCCCCAAAATTCTATATATAGGGGCCAGCACAGTAAAACAGTGAGTGGGAGGGGTATTAGCCTTGCTTGTGGCTAAACCTGAGTCCAATAGGTGGCACTCCATCTGATCTTCCAAACACACCAGGGATGGTCCCTTAACTAGAGCCAGGAAGAAGCCTTGAAGGCATCCACTGTGTGGCCCAAATCATAAGATTCTTTGTAGGGAAAAAAGAGACCAGATTACTTAACTAAACATTGTCAAACTCAACCAAACAGTGGTGTTAATGCACCACAGTCCAGAATACATGTGGGGCTGTCAGCTAATGAATTAGTATGCAGGGTTTGATTCCTGGCACCCCACATCAATCCCCTAAACCCTGCCAGGAGTGATCCCTGAGCAGAGATAGAGATTACTCAAAACAAATCAACACACTAAAACCTAAAACTGTATCCCTTTTCTTTCTGCTTCAGTATAATAGAACCCACACTTTTTTTTCCCTCAGGGATTTCTCCTGGCAGTGCTGGAAGAGGGTGGGTAATTTTCTCTTTTAGGGGAAGGATGTTGGGGTCACACTGGCGGTGCTCAAGGCTTACTCCTGGCTCTTTTTTTTTTTTTTTTTTTTTTTTTTTGGTTTTTGGGCCATACCCGGCGGTGCTAGGGGTTACTCCTGGATGTCTGCTCAGAAATAGCTCCTGGCAGGCACGGGGGGCCATATGGGACACCGGGATTCGAACCAACCACCTTTAGTCCTGGATCAGCTGCTTGCAAGGCAAACACCGCTGTGCTATCTCTCCGGGCCCTTACTCCTGGCTTTGTACTGAGGCTTCTCTCCTGCTGCTCAGTGGACCCTAACTGAACTGAGTCAGCTGCGTGCAAAGTCCCTTTTTACATGTTTTCCCCCTATAATTTTGCTTACAAATTATGACGTACTGGTATTTTTCCAAATAACATGAAAAATATTATAGGAATTTGATATATTAGAGATATGACTTAAAAAACTGTGCCACACCCAGAGGTGCTCAGGTCTTAGTCCTGGATGAAGCTGAGGTTAGTAGCATACCCGGTGTACAACCCCTCTGGCCCCCTCAGCTTTTAATATCCTGTTTGTATACATGCTGCTCTAAGATACTCCTGTTGTTTCTAAAACCCAACAAGTGACACGTAAGATTTGTGTGTGCTATCATATCATGAAAATGGAGGGGCACCTCAAGAGAGCCTCAATGGGCTAAAATGTGTGCTGTGTGTATAGGAAGCCCTCACGGATCCCCAGCACTGCAGGGTTCTCCAGGAAGGTCTCCAACAACACCAGCATTACCCTAAAAACCAAGGGAAGAGGGAAAAAACTTTAATAGTTTTTATAAAATCAATGAATTACATATAGATGTTTTGGGGCCACACCTGGAGATGTGCAGGGCTTACTCATATGGCTGTAATCAGGGTTAATTCCTAGTGGGGTACGGGGACCATACACAGTGCTGGGGGTCAAATTCATGCAAGGCAAGTGTCTTATTATATTATCTCTAGCTCCTAAAATACTTTTTAATTAGTAAAAAACAATCCTAAAAAAAAAAAAAAAAGGAAATCATGATTACCAGGGGGAAGACAGATTCTTATACCTCAAAACATTTTAAAATGTATATACAGGACATATTTATTTTTGGTTTTTGGGTCAGAACTAGTGAAGTTCAGGGGTGATTCCTGGCTCTGCACTCAGGAACTGCTTCTGGAGGTACCCAGGGGACCCAGAGCACCATATGGAATGCCAGGGATCGAACTGGGGTTGACCTCTTACAAAGCAAGTGCCCTCCCAGCTGTGCTATTGCTCGAGGCCTCCATTTATATATATATATATTACTTTTAGGGTCATACCCGGCGGTGCTCAGGGGTTACTCCTGGCTCTGCGTTCAGAAATTGCTCATGCTTCGAGGACTATATGGGATGCCAGGGATCAAACTTAGGTCCGTCCTAGATCGGCTACATGCAAAGGCAAATGCCCTACTGCTGTGCTATCACTCCAGCCCTCTGTTGTATTTTAACTTAAGCAGGTAATTCTTGGAATCTTTCTACTTCCAAACTAAAATTCAGAATAGCAGTATGCAAAAATTCAGTACCTACTCTGATTTATTTCAAGTTACTGAGCCACTGTATCTCAGTGATGTACTTGTAGTACCATAAGTACTCTGACTTATATTTTCAGGCCACCCTCTCCTGTGCTCATAGGACCACATGGGATGCTAAGGATAGAACCTGGGCCAGCTGTGTGCATGGTAAGCACCCTAGCTGTTATACTAGCTTTTTGGTCCCTGATAGTTTTAATTTTTTTTTAAATACAGATATTCCCTGATATAATGGAAATATTTTGTAACCAGTTAAACCAATCTGCATGTATTAAATAGAAAATCTCCCAAAGGTCAGGGACAAAAACTTATAAACCACCTGTGAGATATGATGACATTTTTATTTTTATTTTCATTTTCTTTGGTTTTTGGGTCATACCCGGCAGTGCTCAGGGGTTGCCCTGGCTCTACGCTCAGAAATCGCTCCTGGCAGGGGACCATAGACCATAGACCGTATGGGATGCCAGGATTCGAACCACTGTCCTTCTGCATGCAAGGCAAACGCCTTACCTCCATGCTATCTCTCCGGCCCCATGATGACATTTTTAAAAGGGACAATACACATGCAAACTGACTGACTGTGATAGCAAGGAGTTCACTCTCCAGGAGGCCCAGAGAGGAGGAGAAAGTGCAAGGCAGAGAAGACCACTCTCCACTTGGCACCTACTTGTTCCTTCAGACTTTCAATTTTATCAAAGTGTATTTTAAATTTTAAAAACAATTTTCCAACAATAGAATAAAAAAATCATACCCACAGACCCTCAAGGGTTAGCTATAATCTATACAGCAAAGATGCTAAATAAATTGTATAAGTATTAATACATCTTTAAATCCTTTGGAAAAAAAAAAAAAAACTAACTAACAAACCTAAAACAGGCAAATTTCTATGTTAAACAGTACCAAATGAAAAAGTGTTACTTTAGAACTTTTTGAAATCCGATTTTGTTACTTACCCTCCACCACCCTCAAACCCGAGAATTTTAGAAGTAGATTTCTTACTGGAAGTTACACAAATACCACTTCTTCAACCCACCCTCTGCCCCACCTCGGTTCCCTAAAGCATAAACATACAAGATACTTACAATTGATTGGAATGTTTAAGAGAGAACTTAAGTCAACCTTGTTAAAACTGCACTTAAACGTTGGGACAAGCTGGAACATTTTATCTTCCACTCATCTTAGACTCCGTTATCACCAAGCGAAAATTCGAATTGGTGACTTAACAGAATGAGCTGACGAAAAAAAATTCACCTCCAGGACTGGATGGAAGCATGACGAAAATGCCTCATTCATCTAAATGATCCAATAAATTGGCTAGGAATGATCACTATACCTTTGTTGGCAATTCAAATACCAAGTGACTCTCACTTAGGCCAGCCCACAGTTCCCATACATCATATTCCTCCCATCTTCCAGCAGGCTCTCTGGGAAGCTGGCCCACATTAATTTTAACTGAAATATCCTGGGACAAAGTGTCAAAAAGGAACAAGTGTCACGTCTCTTTGTCTTTTATACCAGCTGGAAAAAAAAAAGTCTTTGGAAAAAAAAAAAGACACAGAGCCTTTTCCTTCTCTTGAAGAGCACAGCAAGTTTTCCAAAATCAATCTGCTCTCCACAGGCCCCCCCCAACGAAAAGTACAACAAAATCATATTATTCCTTGAACTTAAAAAAACGAAAGCAAAAACAAAAACCCCCCAACTATTTCAAGGCACATTTAATTGAATATCAAGAGTGCAATACAAAAGGCCAAATACAATGAAGGAAGACATTCCCCCAAGGACACCAACGACAATGCTTTCAACATGTGCCTGTTGGATGGAATGGGGATTAAATTGATTTCACTACTGAAAAAAAGAGCGCACGCAGCGAGTCCCATCACAGCCAATATCCTTATACAATCTACTTGTGAAATGAATGTTTATAATGCTTCACAGTTTCAACCTGATTTGATACCGCACCTTCAGGTTTGTACAATCCTCAGTATGGTTATCTACAGTTTTAGCAACCATTCAAAGAACAAAACCATTGATTCAAAACCACATTCATTGATTTAAGGCTCAATCTAATAATCGAGAGCCCCCGAGTAAATGGTTAAATAAACGAACTATTTGTACTGACATCTATTGTTCAATTCTCTCATGACCAAGTTAATTCTTAACAAATAAACCCTGAGAGGCAAAATTCACCTCCATTGAGTTTTGACCCAGAAGTTCAACCACAATCATGAAGTCCACAGTCTTATCGGCAAAACTGCTAAGCAGTGTCTCTAAGTCACTATGCTCAACGTTAAGAGCGATGCATATTCCGTTCTTACATTTTACTGGAATTTTACATGTTCAATTCAGGATTATCTCTCTAGGTTTTCATTTCTCCAAACTGTCTGAAGACACCGTGTGCCACAGACTTAAGACTTCTGTTTCTCCCTGTATTTTCTTCAAACAGAAACTTTTCTCAAGTGTCTACATGTTCTAGAAGGGGCATTTTTCGGAGAAGGCCACTTCTTCGGAATAGTCCGACGCCATCAGGCCTCTGAAGCAAGGGAAGGGGGAAGAGGAAAAGAGCTGAAATACAAGGTTCATCTGGTAAGTTTTACATTAACCATTACAGGCTGGACAGTAAAAAATGTGGCTTTTTTTGGCTCAAAGCGTCTGAGTCTTGGTGTGGAAACGGCACTTGGCTCCCCACCACAGTTTCTCGCAGTGGGCCTGTCAGGGAGTCTTGACGGGGGAGTAGGATTTGTTTACCTATCAGGCGTAAACTTCCAGGCACTCAGTTCATTTTGAGCTTGTTCCAGTTTGTCTTTAGTCTGTTCCAGTTCACCTTTCATTTTTAGGAAAAACAAGTTGATCGCCGGGTCTACCATAGTTGATCTCAGTTGGGCAACACTAGGCTGTTGAACTTGCTTGAGGTACTGGATCTGAGTCTGTGCAAACAAAAGAGACAATGACTACTTCATCAAGGGGAACACACACAAAAAACGGCAGAATAACTCCCTACCCAACAGCCCTAGATTTACCACTGTTTACCCCTGCCAGAAGACCTAAAAATTGCTGGGAGAGGCCCCAAAAACTAAGAAGTGCAAAAATCCAAACAAACCAAACAAGAACCATACTGCCACCACCTTAAAACCTCTGGAAAAAATAGATTATGAACAATTTAAGGTTCTCTTCCAAAGCTACATATTGTGAGTCTTTACATTACTTTGTAAATTATAGTATCATGTTATAGTACTAAAAATGCTGACAAATACTGGAGAAGTACTTGTTCCTCACTGATTATAGGTCTAGAGGTAGGTACAGTGAGTAGGGTGCTTGTACCACAGATGGTCTACCAATGTTCCTCAAACTACAGCCCGAGGGCCACATATTGTATTTATTCCCATTTTGTTTCTTCACTTCTAAATAAGATATATGCAGTGTGCATAGAAATTTGTTCATAATTTTTGTTTTTACTATAATCTGGCCCTCCAACAGTCTGAAGGACAGTGAACTGGCCCCCTGTTTAAAAAGTTTGAGGACCCCTGGAAGCGGTCTAAGCAGTCAGGATTGATCCCTAAGTCCCCCAAAATTTATTATGGAGTGCTGGATATACTGATGCAGCATGTTCTTCAAGGTCCTGGGTTCTTTTCCTGCACCACCAACTCCCTAGCCAGTGAGGCCTGGCTAAGTGGATCAAAGCATGTTTCATTAATACAAATGAAGCAGCAGCAGCTACTCATTCCAGGAATCAACCACCAAAAGAGGATACAAACAACTAAGTCTTAAAAATCATAAGAACGGGGCCGGGCGGTGGCACTAGAGGTAAGGTGCCTGCCTTGCCTGCGCTAGCCTTGGACGGACCACGGTTCGATTCCCCCGGCGTCCCATATGGTCCGCCAAGCCAGGAGCAACTTCTGAGCGCATAGCCAGGAGTAACCCCTGAGCGTCAACGGGTGTGGCCCAAAAACAAAACAAAACAACAAAAAAAAATCATAAGAACTTGAGAGACTAACTTAAAACTTCCCCATGCGGGCCCGGAGAGATAGCACAGCGGCGTTTGCCTTGCAAGCAGCCGATCCAGGACCAAAGATGGTTGGTTTGAATCCCGGTGTCCCATATGGTCCCCCGTGCCTGCCAAAAGCTATTTCTGAGCAGACAGCCAGGAGTAACCCCTGAGCACTGCCGGGTGTGGCCCCAAAACAAAAAAACAAAACAAAAACAAAAAAACCTTCCCCATGCAACATAAATTCATTACTGAGGGGCTAGAATGATAGCACAGAGGGGAGAGTGTTTGCCTTGCATGCAGCCAGGCCGAACCCAATCCCTGGAACTCCTTATATTCCCTCGAGCCAGGAGTGATTCCTGAGTGCAGAACTAGGAGTAAGCTCTGAACATAAATAGGTGTGGCCCCAAACACCAAAACTGGTTATTTTGGGGTTTTTTGTTTGTTTTCTTTGAGGGGGGGTTTGAGTCACACTCGGCAGCACTCAGGGGTTATTCCTGGCTCTATGCTCAGAAATCACGCCTGACAGGCTCAGGGGACCATATGGGATGCTGGGATTCAAAACACCATCCTTCTGCATGCAAACTAAACAAATGCCCTACCTCCATGCTATCTCTGCAGATCCTGTTATTTTTTTTTCCCGATAAAATATGACCTTAAGTCTTTCCTTCTCTGTAGTAGTGACACTACTTTAGTAAAACTATTATTTAATAGGTTTTATTTACTAACTTCAGTTTCAATACAATTGTGAACTTGTAATTTAATACTTAATAAATTTTCAGTGGATGATTCACAAAAATCCTGAAAATCAGGCAGGTTGTTGTATGAGCTGACTGGAGCCAGAAAGCCATTTTGCCTTTTATCCAAATGTCACTTAATATGCTTTAATTTGTATTGATTGCACTGTCAAGTCAGCAGAGAAATCCTTTTTTAAAAATTTATTTATTTTTGGTTTTTGGGCCATACCCGGTGATGCTCAGGGGGTTACTCCTGGTCCTGGCTATGTGCTCAGAAATCAGCCCTGACTTGGGGGACCATACAGGACGCCGGGGGATCGAACCGTGGTCCATCCACAGCAAGGCAGATGCCTTACCCCTTGTGCCACCGCTCCGGCTCCTATTTTTTATTTTTGGTTTTTGGGCCACTCTGGGTGGTGCTCAGAAATCGCTGCTGGCAGACTCAGGGTATCATATGGGATGGTGGAATTTGAACTACTATTGGTCCTGGGTCAGCCACTTTCAAGGCAAATGCCCTACTGCTGTGCTATCTCTGGCCCAGCAGAGAAATTGAGAAGAGAGGGGGAGAGGGAAGAGAGAGAAGAGGAAAGAGAGGAAAGAGAGGAAAGAGAGGAAAGAGAGGAAAGAGAGAGAGAGAGAGAGAGAGAGAGAGAGAGAGAGAGAGAGAGAGAGAGAGAGAAGAGGAGAGGAGAGGAGAGGAGAGAGAAGAGAAAGGGGAGAGAGGAGAGAGGGGAGAGAGGAGAGAGGGGAGAGAGAGAGGGAGTTAGTTAGTTAGTTAGTTAGTTAGTCAGTCAGTTAGTTAGTTAAAGAGTTCATCTGCCTCTCCTTCTCCTACCCAGGTACCCTGTGGACTGATGGGTGTCTGTCTCTGCACACTGCTAATGGCAGCTCCTACTCAAACACCAGTCTTAGGAACTCCCCTACTGATACCTAGTAATGACGGCTTCCCAGCTATTCAGACGTCCCTTCCCTCCATCTGGTTTACCCTGAGAGATAGTGCAGCAGGTCAAGTGCTTGCTCTGTGTACCATGGACCCATTTATATCTCCAGCACTGGCAGATTCAGGCCTCCCATCCCAGAGTCGGAGCACCACCAACCCTATATTGGGTACTTTCTGGCAAGCCTAAAACAAGACTCTGGGACTGTCTCCAACAGCAGGACCCTGGCGACGAAAGGGAAATGTCACCCTTTTCCTTACCAGAACACACTCAAGCTGCCATGGTTTGAGGTGGGGCTCAGCCCCCTTTATTTCCCTCCTGGCTTCTTTCTGGCAGAATGGGACATAAAAGGCCTCTGGCCTGTCTCAATCAGCTCAACAGGGCCAGCACACAGTTAGTGTATGTACGTGGGAGGTCCAGGTTTGACCCCCTAACACTGCTCCCCTGAGCACCAACATTGACCCCCAAGTACAGAACTGGATATATTCCTGGGCACTGCTGGGTGTGTCCCCCCTCACCCCACCCAAGTGAAGACTGGCCTTCAGGGCTGAGATTACATGGAGTTTCATCTGTCTGCCATACCATTTTCCTCCCTCAGCTAGAGACTCTGAATAGTACAATGACCAAGATACTTACCCTTACTGACAAGTGTCATGGCCTCTAATTTACAATTTTTAAATTCATGGATGAACACATACATTTAAAAATATATAGATTTTCAATCCACATGAGACTATCAACCAAAATTTTACATTTAGTAAATTTTCAGTTTAAGTATGTCATAACAAACTGTGTATTTACATGTAGTATTACGTATGTAAGATGAGGGTAATACACATGATAATGTGAACTTTTAAAACACCCAGAGCAGATGAGATACTCACAGTGCACTCCTGCATCTCTTGTTCCTTGGTCGCCAGTCGCATGACAAGGATGTTCTCTCTTCGAGCAGACTCTTGCTGTTGCTGCTTCAGTTTCTCTTCAGACTCCCTTAAGCCAGTCACATCATTAGCTGATTGGAAGGAAAAAATAAAAACCATTATTGGGATTTCCAGATCAATCGTAATCAGACTGCCTATTTCAAGACAAGAAAACCCGGGGCTGGAGAGATAGCATGGAGGTAAGGCGTTTGCCTTCCATGCAGGAGGTCATCGATTCAAATCCCAGCGTCCCATATGGTCTCCCATGCCTGCCAGGAGCAACTTCTGAGCCTGGAGCCAGGAATAACCCCTGAGCGGTGTGACCCAAAAACCAACCAACCAACCAACCAACCACACACACACACACACACACACTAAAAAAAAAATTAATAAAAAGACAAGAAAACCCTAGGAGAAATGCCAGAATTTACATCTACCCCCACCTCCTTTCGGTTCCTACCAAGTGCTTCACGTGCTGCTTTGGTTCTGGAGCAGACCCAGTGGTGGCTAAGGGGCAGGAGGTCACTCCAGCTCTGTGCTCAGCTAATCATGAGCTGGGGCATTTACCAGGCAAGTACCTTAGCCCTGTATTCTTTTTTTTTTTTTTTGGTTTTTGGGCCACACCCGGTGATGCTCAGGGGTTACTCCTGGCTATGCGCTCAGAAGTCGCTCCTGGCTTGGGGGACCATATGGGACGCCGGGGGATCGAACCGCGGTTCGTCCTAGGCTAGCGCAGGCAAGGCAGGCACCTTACCTCTAGCGCCACCGCCCGGCCCCAGCCCTGTATTCTTATGAGGCTCAACAACCATGTAAAGACAGATGGAATGATGTCTGATGGCCTAATATATTTCCAAACACAGGAAACGGCATCCTTTGCATTTGTTTACACAATACACAACTCATAAAGTTCTTATTTGTACTGTCCTTACCTTATTTGATATAAACACGCCAGTAACAACACGGAAGATCACTGTTCTCTTGTGTGCTGGGCCAGAGTATTATGACAGCAGAGAGGACACTCATTTTACAAGCAGCTGACCTGGATTTGATCCCTGGCACCCCATATAGTGCCCTGAGCCCTGCCAGGAGTGATATCTGAGTGCAGAGCCAAACTTAAGCCCTGAGCACTCCTAGGTTATTGACCCCTCCCCACCCAAAGTTATCTTATGTACATAATATCTATTGATTATAATAAAATGCCACATATAATTCTATATGAAACTAACAATAACTAAAATTAATCTTTCTGGATTTACACAGTATTATTTTTGTTCTCCTTTGAGCTATTCCCAGCAGTACTCAGGACTTAACTCTTAGCTCTGTACTAAGTAAGGGATCACTCCTGGCAGGGTTTGGAGGAACATTTGTGATGCTGGGGACAGAACCTGGGTCAGCAGCAGTATGCAAGGTAAGTGCCCTATCAGCTGTACAATCACTTCAGCCCAATATTGCTTTTTATTTACAAATGCTAAGTTGCTCTCACTCCTCAATGACAAGGACAATAATTTGAAGGGCTGGAGTCAAAGTACAGTGGGTAGGGCATTTCCATTGTATGTAGTCAACCAGGGTTTGATCCTCAGTATAAAATATGGTCCCCTGAGCACTGCCAAGAGTGATTCCTGAATGCAGAGCTAGGAGTAACCTCTGAGCACTGCTGGATATGACCTCAAACCGCCCCATCTAATTTGGGGGGTTGTGGGTGGTGTAACTCACACAATGATTTGAAAATTTTAAAAACTGATTATTTTTTTTTGCTTTTTGGGCCACATCCAGTGACACTCAGAAATCACTCCTGGCTTGGGGACTGTATGGGACGCTGAGGGATTGAACCGCTCGGTCCGTCCTAGGTCAGCCGCATGCAAGGCAAACACCCTACCACTGCGCCACCACTCGGGCCCCCAAACCGATATTTTAGGAGTTTAAGAAAACTTTAAATGGGCCCGGAGAGACAGCACAGCGGCGTTTGCCTTGCAAGCAGCCGATCCAGGACCAAAGGTGGTTGGTTCGAATCCCGGTGTCCCATATGGTCCCCCGTGCCTGCCAGGAGCTATTTCTGAGCAGACAGCCAGGAGAAACCCCTGAACACCGCCGGGTGTGGCCCCAAAACAAACAAACAAAAAAAAACTTTAAATAGTTAAACTTTTGTAACTATATTACAAAGTTCTTCTAAGCATCTGTCACAGACTTCTCACCAAAAAAATCAAGATTCAGTTGAGGTTACCCTGTGAAAGGGCTTTAGGAACAGAACAAGGGAAATCTCAGAAAGGTAGGAGTTTGGCTAACTGCTCTTGGAGCACGGTGTGCTGATTCCACTAAAACTGGTATGTCATTATGTAATTCTGCAAGTCTGCTCTCCCCAATGGCTGGTATATCCTCATGAAGAGAGACCTTATCTCAGTTCTCTCATTCCTGGACATAGTTCTTAATAAAATATCCAAATATTTATTACATCTGCTTAGTTAAAAAAATTATATAATTGTCATAAGAGGAAGTAGCAATAGATTTTAGGAAATTCAGAATTCAACTCACAATTAAGGTCTGTGTACTTGCCCTCCAAAGCTTGCACGTATGCCTCATATTGCTTCCACCTAATACAAAAGAAACATAAATTACTTATAACACTCAAATTGCTTTTAGTAAACACACACACACACAACAATCACATGCCTAAGCCTGTAATTTTAATGCCCAGAACTCCACAGGATGATTTTTAAGGTTTCTTCCACTTTGATCTAATTTATAGGAGGCTAGAGTGATAAGATAGTCCCCTGTACTCAGAATCACTCCAGGGAGTGCTTAGGGGATATGGAAGACGGAGAATTGACCATAGGTTGTTTGCTTGCAAGGCAAACACCCTCCCCACTGTACGATCACTCAGGCCCTTAACATTCATTTTAAATTGGGTTGATTTTTGTTGTGTCAGAGTGAACCCAGGGCTTCACACACACAATACAGGCAGTGCTCTAGTGCTAACCTGCACACCAACCTCTTTAAATCCAGTTTTAACAAAAAATAAACCTGTCACTTCATTATGCCTTTTCAATAGATAGGAAATTAGCATCAGAGAGATAGTACAGAGATTAAAGCTTTTGCCTTGCTGGTAGGTAGATGGCCCCAGTTTGATCTCTGGCAACCCATAAGATCCCCTAAGCTCAGAACCAGGAGCAAGCTCTGAAACAACATAAAACAAAATGAAAAAACAACACTGAAATGCAATCAAGAGCAACTTTGGAACTATTAAAAAAAAAAAAAAGATAGATGAACAGGCAAACAAAAACTAAACTAAATAAATTTATAGAAACTGAGTGAAAGGGGGCCGGCGAGGTGGCGCTAGAGGTAAGGTGTCTGCCTTGCAAGCGCTAGCCAAGGAAAGGACCACGGTTCGATCCCCCGGCGTCCCATATGGTCCCCCCAAGCCAGGGGCAATTTCTGAGCGCGTAGCCAGGAGTAACCCCTGAGCATCTAACGGGTGTGGCCCGAAAAACCAAAAAAAAAAAAAAAAAAAAAAAAAAAAAAAAAAAAAAGAAACTGAGTGAAAGAAAATGAAAAAAAATTTGGCTGAAACTACAAGTGGCCCCAGGGTCAGATCACATACCACACAGGATTTGCATCCCTGATGTTGTTCAGTACTACGTCTGGGTCATGGAAACTGAATACAAAGTCTTACTGTTGGGAACTAGAGCAGTACATGGGTAAGGCATTTTGTATTGCTGAACCAGGTTCGATCCCTGTCATCTCATATGGTGCCCATGCACTGTCAGGAGTAATTCCTGAGTGTAGAGCCAGGGTGATTCCAGCATTGCTGGGTGTGTTCCAAAACAAGACCCCCAATCTTACTATTTTGAGATGTGCTAATACAGCAGTGTAAATAAGGACTGAGATTATCTTGGCTTTTATATTGGTGTTATAAAAATATCTCTTGGAAAACATAAAGTAAAATGTCCTTTGATGGTTTTAAGACCACATCTATGTGGGTTCTTTTGTGTTTGTTTTTCTTTGTGCGCAACACCTAGTGATGCTCAGGGCTTACTCCTGGCTCTGATTTCAGCGATCACTCCTGGTGATTCTTGGGTGACCATGTGGGCTACTGAGTTCTATGTCTTTGTCTATGTTCAGCCAGGAATGGAACTCAGGGTCACACACATGCAGATTCAAAAGCGCAACCACTTGGCAACAGACATCCCTGGCCCTTAAGGTTATAACTTGTTTGACAAACAACTTGTTAAAAGACCTTTTAACCCCATTATATTTCTCTAGCATCAAAATAGCAGCTTGACTCGTGACACCCAGTAGTGACTGCTTACACTTTTCCTAGTGTTACAATAATTAACAGCTGCTCATGGGGTTGGAATTGCTCCCACAGTATGCTACCTATTGACTGATTGAAGCTGGGTCTTCAGCTCTAACTCTTCAGTCAGAACTCCTATCACTCTGACCTCCCACAATTTAATATCTGAAAACCTCTTTATAATCCTGAAACTTGACATTGGTAGGTTTACTTTCAGGTAAACCTGAAAAAGACAACACATAAAGGGTAACACAATTTTCCCAACAGAAAGGAAATCCTTGATCACAGTTACATGCAAGAGTAGCTTGGCTTGGGATCAGGAAGTCTTGTCTTTTCCAGTGTGCATAGAGGCAGTATGGAGAGGAGCTGCAAGTAAGTGCGTGATCCAAGACAACGGTGACACAAAGTAAACCACTAGGCCTACAAATGGCTGCAGTTGGGACCTGGTTCAAATCACAGCTTAGAATATGGTCCTGAGGGGCCGGAGAGATAGCATGGAGGTAAGGCGTTTGCCTTTCATGCAGGAGGTCATCGGTTCGAATCCCGGCACCCCATATGGTCCCCCGTGCCTGCCAGGAGCAATTTCTGAGCCTGGAGTCAGGAATAACCCCTGAGCACTGCCGGGTGTGACCGAAAAACAAAACAAGAATATGGTCCTGAACACAGGGTTAGAGGCAATTTCTGAGCTTAGGGGTGTCTAACCCCCCTAAAAAAGTAATGCATGGGAGGAAACATGGGTTTAATTCTGACATCGGTACCCCATGTTGCCACCAGGGTACCACCAGGTGCAGTAAAAGGGGGAGAGCATAGACTGAGTTACATGTTCTGCACGTGGCTGGCTCCTGAGTGTGACCTTAGAGAGAGAAGCCCAAAGGCCAGTGAAGTTTTCTCAGGTAACCCCTTCCACTCAGCCTGGCAGCACCAGGTCCTCAGGTTCTCCCACTGAACTACCTGTAGTTCCCAGATAATTTTCCCAGGTTCTCTGAGCAACACTTGGGTGTACCCCAACCCTCACTATGTCTGACAAGCATTCTTTAGGAGCACAGTATAACATTCATTAGAAATACTAGTTAAATGATATTCATTAGGAAGATATGTTTTTAATGAAATAACACCATACCTTAGAATCAATTCATCACGTGCCATAACTTTGAAGTCTGTTTCACTCAGTCGAACCTATAAAGAATTAAAATATAAACTACTCATTAAAAAAATTCCATACGTTGGGGGCTTGAGCATTTGCCTTGCATATTTCCAACTGGGTTCAATCCCTGGCATCCAATATGGTCCACCAAGCCCATAAGAAGTGATTTCTGGGGCCGGAGAGATAACATAGAGGTAAGGCGTTTGCCTTTCATGCAGGAGGTCATCGGTTCGAATCCTGGCATCCCATATGGTCCCCCATGCCTGCCAGGAGCAATTTCTGAGCCTGGAGCCAGGAATAACCCCTGAGCACTGCCGGGTGTGACCCAAAAACAACCAAAAAAATAAATAAATAAAAAAAAGTGATTTCTGAGTGTAGAGCAAAAGTAACCCTTGAGCATAGCTGGGCATGGCCTAAACACCCCGTCCATAAAAAGAAACCCCAAACAGGAGGATAATACATGAGTTAAGGTGCCTGCCTTGCAAGTGGCCAACTCCAATTCTATCCCAACACTACACATGGTTCCCAATTACCCAGGAGTAATCACTTAGCAGAGCTGGGAGTAAGCCCAGAACATTGCTAGGTGTGACCTCAAAACCAATTCCCTTTAAAGGCCTCAGCACATGCTTTGCACAAGTGACTCCTTGTGCACCACAGAATGTGAAACCTGAGAACCGCAAATGTTAAAGACCATCAGTATTTATTTTCTTTTTTTTTTTTTTTTTTTGGTTTTTGGGCCACACCCGGCATTGCCCAGGGGTTACTCCTGGCTGTTTGCTCAGAAATAGCTCCTGGCAGGCACGGGGGACCATATGGGACACCGGGATTCGAACCAACAACCTTAGGTCCTGGATCGGCTGCTTGCAAGGCAAACACCGCTGTGCTATCTCTCCGGGCCCCAGTATTTATTTTCTTAGTTTCATAAAAACAGGATCATCTTTTTTCACTTTAGTTTTGGGGTCATATCTAGTGGTGCTCAGGTCTTACTCTAGACCAGAGGTGTTGTACAGAGGGCCGTTTGCGGCCTGCTGAGAGCAGGGCCCAAGCTGCAGAGAGGCTGGTACAGATCTACAACTTCCTAGAGGGGTCTCCAACTCTCGGCCCGCGGGCTGTTTGTGGCCCTCTGTACAACATTTTGTGGCCCTGCCCTAGAGAAATCTTTTTTTGTTTTGTTTTGTTTTAGTTATTTGGGTCACAACCCCAATGTTCAAGGCTCACTACTGACTTTGCACTCAAGGATCACCCCAACTTTGCCTCCCAAGGCCCGCAGGTAAATTGAGTTCGAGACCCCTGCGTCTAGACTCAGGAATCACTCCTGTCTAGGGGATGATAATGGGTGCTAGGGATTAAATCCAGGCTGGCTGGTGCAAGATGAGCACCTTGCCAACTGTACTAACTGTGCAGCCCAGAAATCTACCTTTAAATGCCTGATTGCTAGGTTCTTAGGAGTTTCCTTATTACTGAAGTACAAAAGCCCCTTCCTCGAGGAGCTGCTTCTTTTTTTCCTCAAGGAGCTTCTTTTTTTTTTTTTCAAGGAGCTTCTTGATGAGACACAATAAACCTTACCAGCAAGAACTTCAATGTAGTATTTGCTTGTTTGTTTTGGTTTGGTTTATTGGGCCACAATGGCTGTGCCCAGGATATATGATCAAATGGTTCACAGATTACTGGAGAAGAGTACAAAACTGAACAGCCATTCTGAAAAAACTTGCTGATGCCGAAAGAGTGGCTGAACTCTGAATATGTCCCAGAGAAATACAATTTATTTTCATGTTTCACAAATGTTCACAGCCATTTCATGTGTAATAAATCAAAAGTGAATTCAACATCTAATAGATTAATAGCCAAAATTAGGTGTATCCAGACCAGAGCAATAAGTACAGACTACTGCTCTATGAAATATCTTGAACAAACCTCAAAGGAGCTCATGTACTTTCATAAGCTGACATATAACATTGGTGAGACAGTCATAGAAATGAAGAACTGGTTGCAGTGAAAACACAGCAGGGAAAGTGCCTGCTTTCTTTCACACAGCTGACCCAGGTCATCATATAGTCTTCATAAGCACCATCAGGAATGTTTCCTGAATGCAGAGCCAGGAGTAACCTGAGCATAGCTGGATGTGGGCCAAGAATGACAACAACAAAAAATGGGAGAGCTGATTATAGTAGGTACCAGGACTTAGGGACAGTATGGCTAGAAAGGCATCGAATAAGAAAGATTTGGGCCCAGAGAGATAGCACAGTGGTGTTTGCCTTGCAAGCAGCCAATCCAGGACCAAAGGTGGTTGGTTCGAATCCCGGTGTCCCATATGGTCCCCCGTACCTGCCAGGAGCTATTTCTGAGCAGACAGCCAGGAGTAACCCCTGAGCACTGCCGGGTGTGGCCCAAAAACCAAGAAAGATTCATGTCTATGGCTAACTATGGGTTGTTACACAAAGTGTCACAGAAGACAAAACTGCATGCAGCTGTGCAGAGACATACTTGCATGTACAATGAGTAAAAGAGGAACTTGAGGGCTGTGCCAGTGACGGTTCTTGACTATTCTGAACTAAGCGAGGCTGAATGTCCAAACGTCCAAGGGGGCTGGGTGAACAGGCCTCACAGCTCATTCTTAGCACACGTCTCTGCACCTGCAACTTCCTATGAAGTTGAAATCCCAGTGACGGTTCTTGACTATTCTGAACTAAGCGAGGCTGAATGTCCAAACGTCCAAGGGGGCTGGGTGACAGGCCTCACAGCTCATTCTTAGCACACGTCTCTGCACCTGCAACTTCCTATGAAGTTGAAATCTCCCCCTTTTTTTGGGGGGCCACACCTAGGGGTGCTCAGGGGTTACTCCTTCTTCTAGGCTCAGGACTTATTCCTGGTGGTACTCAGTGGACTATTCAGGGTACCAGGGAATTAAACTCAGCAACACAAGTGCCTTACCCAGCCCTAAAGTGCAATCTTTTACCTTATATAGTATCTTCTTAAAATTTTTTATTAATATGTTTAAGCACAATGGTTACAAACATGTTTGTAGTTGGATTTCAGTCATAAAAAAGTACACCACCAGTGCAACCTTCCCACCTCCAATGACCCCCATTTCTTTCCTCCCCCACTCCTAGTTTGTCTACAAGACAGGCAGGCATTCTATTTCTCTCACTCACTACCATTGTCATGATAGTTGTTAGAGTGGTTATTTCTCTAACTGCACTCACCACTCTTTGTGGTAAGCTTCATATTGTGGGCTGGTTCATCTCTATTGTTTCTGGGTATTACTACAATATTAACTTTTATTTTTTCTTAAATCCTACAGATGAGTGAAACTATTTTGTGTCTGTCTCTCTCTGACTTACTTCACACAGCATAATAGTTTCCATGTCCATTCATGTATAGGAAAATTTCATGACTTCATTATTCCTGACAGCTGCATAGTATCCCACTATGTTATATAGTATCTTTTTTTTTTCCCTTTTTGGGCCACAACGGGTGATGCTCAGGTTACTCCTAGCTATGCGCTCAGAAATCGCTTCTGGCTTGGGAGACCATAAGAACACCTAGGGATGGAACCGCGTTCTGTCCTAGGTTAGCCATGTGCAAGGCAAACGCCTTACCACTTGTGCCACTGCTCCGGCTTGGTTATATAGAATCTTTTTTTTTTTTTTTTGTGGTATTTGGGTCACACCCGGCAGTGCTCAGGGGTTTTTCCTGGCTCCGTGCTCAGAAATTGCTCCTGGCATGCACGGGGGACCATATGGGACGCCGGGATTCGAACCGATGACCTTCTGCAT
Organism: Suncus etruscus; assembly: GCF_024139225.1. Lineage (NCBI taxonomy): Eukaryota > Metazoa > Chordata > Mammalia > Eulipotyphla > Soricidae > Suncus > Suncus etruscus. Next base: position 17,267,554 of record NC_064865.1, read on the forward strand.
GAAAGGTAAATGCCTTACCTCCATGCTATCTCTCCGGCCCCGGTTATATAGAATCTTAAAACTTATAAGTTCTGTAATTTACCTAAATTGTTCACTTAAATGTTTACATTTTTTTGTTTTGTTTTAGGGCCACACCCATTGACGCTCAGGGATTACTCCTGGCTATGCGCTCAGAAATTGCTCCTGGCTTGGGAGGACCATACCAGACGCTGGGGTATCAAACCGTGGTTCCTCCTAGGCTAGTGCTTGCAAGGCAGACGCCTTACCTCTAGCTCCACCATTCTGGCCCCAAATGTTTACATTTTTTAAATTGGGGGGGAGTTTGGACCCCCAAAATGGTACTCAAGCCTTACACCTGGCTGGGCTCACAAAACCATATTGATTGTTGGGGATCAAATATGGGTCAGCAATGTGCAAGGCAACTATAGTATCTCTCCAACCCCAAAAATTTACTAGTTATTAAGCTCATACTCTTTTCTGAGCTGTTACTAAACTCCTTAGAAACTATATTACTAACTTGTTACTTCCTGTCTGTAACATTAACTCAACTAATGTAGCACAGGGAAAACAGACCAGAAAAACTTCAGCAGTAAAACCAATATCTAGGGGCCAGAGACATAACATGGAGGTAGGGCGTGCGTTTGCCTTGCATGCAGGAGGACGGTGGTTCAAATCTGGGCATCCCATATGGTCCCGAGCCTGCCAGGAGCGATTTCTGAGATTGCTGGTGTGACCCAAAAACAAACAAACAAAAATTCTAAGAATTATGTGCAACCCCTTAAAAATATACATAGGTGGGGCCAAAGTGACTGCATAGCAGAATGGGTGTTTGCCTTGCATGCAGCCAACCGGGTTAGATCCCCAGCATCCCATCTGGTTCTGAGTCTGCCAGGAGTGATGTCTGAGCACAGAGCCAGGAGAAACCCCAGAGCAGCGCCAGGTGTGGCTCAAAAACAAACAAAAAAAGCCCAAAACCCAAAGATATAGGAAAGGCTAGAGCTATAGTACAGTGGGTAAAGTGCTTGTCTTATATGTAGCCAACCTATGTTTGACCCCTCGGACCACATATGATCTTGAGCCCCGTCAGGAATGATCCATGAGCAGAGCCAGGAGTAAGCCCCTCTAGCATTGCTAGATGTAGCCTGCAACAAACTACGGTGTGTGAGTAATTGGTGGGGTGCCCTATATCCAGAGGTGCTCAGGGATTACTCCTTACGCTGCACTAAAGAATTATACCTGGTGGTACTTAGGAGACCTTATGACCTTATGGGATGCAAGGGATTGAACCTGTGTCAGCTACATATAAGACTAGTGCCCTACCCACTGTACTATTGCTCCAGCCCCTGTAGTAGATATTTAAATGAGAGAGAGAGAGAGAGAGAGAGAGAGAGAGAGAGAGAGAGAGAATGTGTGTGTGTGTGTGTGTTCATATAAGCAATGTTCAGCAGCTTCTCCTAGCAGGGGCTCAGGGGTTGAACCTGGGTTGTTGGGCAATCAAAACAAACACCACCACACACACAAAAGCTCTAGCCCAGATCCTTCATTCTTATTTTGTATGTCCTCAAAGACGAGGCTATCTTTCTAAGTTTTCCAGAAACTGCATCCATTCTGAAACACATGATCTAGAATATGTAAGCTCTAGAATACGTAAGTTCTAGCATACTATACACCTCTGCTCCGGGGAATGCAGAAGTACCAAAAGCAGGTTCATTCACTCTACTGTGGGCCACCTCCTACCCAAATGCTTAGAAACAGCTGGGAGGGAAACTTACTTTTTTGGGAAGAGGTTCCTCGTTGGTCATTTTGAAACCTAGAGAAAAGAGTAAGGAGAAGAGATTCAATTAATTTCCTAGCAGTTATAAGGGAAGGCAATACACAGGGTCCTTTGCAACTAAGTAATACTGATGAACTCAAAGACAAAAATTAGAGCAATGCTTTTCAACTCAAATATAAACCTTTTATTTTAGAATAGCTTTGTAGATTTAAGAAAAATTGTCTAAGTATACTTCTACATCTAGTGTCTCTTTGGTAAACATCTTTTGGGGGTGTGTGTGTTTTCTTGTGCTCAGGGATCACTCCCAGGAGGCCATGGAGAACCATTTAGGGTCCCGGGAATCAAACCTGGGTCAGTCACATGCAAGGAAAGCATTTCCAAGGTACTATCTCCTCTCCTGGCCCCATTTCACTTTTTTTTTTTTTTGGTTTCATTTTTGAGTAATACGCAGCAATACTCAGGGGTTTCTTCTAGCAGGTTCAGAAGACCAAATGGGATGCCAGGGATAAAATCTGGGTCCTGGTTGGTTTTGTGCAAATCAAGCGCCCTCCCCCAATGTACTCTGTCTAGCCCGTGTTTTATTTAGTTCTTAATTTTCTTTTCTTTTTCTTTTTCTTTTTTTTTTTTGGTTTTTGGGCCACACCCGTTTGACGCTCATGGGTTACTCCTGGCTATGTGCTCAGAAATCGTCCCTGGCTTGGGGGGACCATATGGGATGCCGGGGGATCGAACCGCGGTCCGTTCCTTGGCTAGCGCTTGTAAGGCAGACACCTTACCTCTAGCGCCCCTTCCCGGCCCAGTTCTTAATTTTCTTTTGTAAAGTTCGCATGGGGAGTGGAGGTGGTGAATGTAGAAGAGACTCACTCACTTCCCAGCACCTAGCCAGGAGTCTCTCTTTCTCTCTCTCTCTTCTCTTCCCTCCCTCCCCCTCCCCCCTCTCGTCCAGCTCACTGGACTAAATGATGCAAAGCAACGTTAGCATGGGGAGTGGGGTGGTGAATGTAGAAGAGACTCACTCTTGATCCAGAAATGGAATGATCACTCCTTTACTGAGGGGAGTGATCCCCAGCACCTAGCCAGGAGTGTGAGTGTCATTGTCATTCTCTCTCTCTCTCTCTCTCTCTCTCTCTCTCTCTCTCTCTCTCTCTCTCTCACACACACACACACACACACACACATACACACAAAGTTCTACTCTTGATGTCATACGGATATGGATAATCTAGCACACAATTAGCTGCTCTATCTAAATTTCACTTAGCTCTACTGTAAAAGGTTACTGACAAATTCAGGCAGAGACCAGCTGCATTATCTGTACTGTTTTTTCATTCTGTCACACACAGCAGCTTCAGCACTGGTATGGGGCCAATTTCAGCTGGGGTTCTCTAGATGGAGGTGCTATGAAGGGACCCACATGAGGTCAGGGAGCCAATTTAGGTAGGGTCTCCCATGTAAGGCACCAGTTCCACCCCCTGCAGTTCAGCTCTCTCCCTGGCCCCAATGTGCTGTGGCTTAGATCCCTGAGCACCTTGCTGGTATCACACACAATCCCACCCGAGCATGGCCAGAGTGGATCCCAAAGAACAAACAAGGCATTTAAACTATTTACAAATATGATATATACAAGCTAACAAAGAAGTTCACACCAGAAAAAAAGGGGAAAAATTTAAAAAACTGACTTGAAAACCAGAAAAAGAAAAGTTCACACCAGGAACAGAGCTTGAAAGAAACTCCCCACTTTATAGTTAAGCACTGTTGGGTCTCATACTATGCCCAATTCCCAAGACCACTGATTTTTCCAAGACCATTTTCTTTTTCTTTTTTTGGTTTTTGGGTCACAGCCCACAGCACTCAGGGGCTACTCTTGGATCTATGCTCAGAAATCGCTCCTGGCAGGCTCGGGGGACCAAATGGGATGCCGGGATTTGAACCACTGTCCTTCTGCATGCAAGGAAAACTTATTTCTCCAGCCCCAAGACCATTTTCTACGTTACCTATAAATCCTAAGTCTCTAAGTCAGAGATTCTCCTTCAACGGTTTCTAGGTACTGGTTTTCAGACCAGGCACTGTGCTGAAGAAACCAGCAGGCAACACAAGCGGGCATTATAACATAATTACAACTTTTTTCCTCTTATACAACCTATGAAGGAAGGCAAGACCCCATTTCTAAGCCCCAAGTCTCTTGCTCTATCTCTGTCTTTAAATTGGCCTGTTAGTCCCTTTACTGCCCCATTCCTGATCTTTGTGGCCACATCAGAACCAGCTACTCACAGCTACTGTGATCCAGTCAGTCCAACATCTGGGAAATAAGCCTCACCATGTTTATCTCCACTCCAACAAAACCTCAACACAGAAACAACGCCTGGCTTTCCTTGGAACTAATCTGAGTTTTTTATTTATTTATTTTTTTTGGCTTGGGAGCCATACCCAGTTCTGTGCTCAGGGGACCATACTGAGGATGAAAGTAGGGTCAGCAATTTCCAAATAAGTGCTTTATCCCCTGTACTATTTCCCCCGCCTTTATTTGTTTTGTTTATTGGGCCACAACTGGCAATACAAAGGACTCAACTCCTGGCTGAGGACCATTATGTGGTGTGGGGGAATCAGGCCTGGGTTATTGGCTAAAAAAGTGCCTTGTTTACTGTACTGTCCTGAGTTTTAGTATTTTTAGTTAAAAATATTAGTAATAGGGACTGGGTTAAAATATTAGTACTGGGGCCAGAGAGATAGCATGGATAGAGGTAAGGTGTTTGCCTTGTGTGCAAAAGGACAGTGGTTCGAATCCGGTCATCCCATATGGTCCCCCAAGGCTGCCAGGAGTGATTTCTGAACATAGAGCAGGAATAAGCCCTGAGCACTCCTGTGTGACCCCCCCAAAATATTAGTACTAGAGACTGAATTATAATTATAACTAAACTAGAGCGAAATAACAAACTAAAAAGTGTCATAGAGAGAGCACAGGGGTGAAGGTACTTGGCTCGTGTGGCATGCCAACCACCCCATAAGTTCTCTGAGCAGACAGGTGGTCCTGAGCACTGCCACAGGCTTATACAATCAGAAGCCTGCCCCATACATACAAAACCAAAATCTCAAAAAAATTCTCTTTTGTTTTTTGAGCCACACCCAACAGTGCTCAGGAGTTACTTATTCCTGGCTCTGCACTTGGGGATCACACCTGGCAGGCTGGGTGGGGGGCAGATAATGGGATGCTGAGAATGGAGCCTGGGTTGGACATGTGCAAGGCAAACACCCTCCCCACTGAGCTATCATTTCGGCCCTTAAGACATTTTTTTTTAAAAGACACATTTTTATTTTTTATGAATAATATTTTTTTTTTTGTGGTTTTTGGGTCACACCCGGCACTTCTCAGGGTTTTTTCCTGGCTCTGTGCTCAGAAATTGCTCCTGGCATGCACGGGGGACCATGTGGGACGCCGGGATTCGAACTGATGACCTTCTGCATGAAAGGTAAATGCCTTACCTCCATGCTATCTCTCCGGCCCCCTTAAGACATTTTTTATTGGGGAACTGCCACATCCTGTGATGCTTAGGGAACTTATGGGGTGGGATATCGCTGATGGAACCTGTGTCAGCCTCTTGCAAGGTAAGCACCCTCTCCACTGTACTCAGGTCCATGGCCTGGTTTTTCTTCATAAGGCTTCTGACCTGTCATTCTGTTTACTGATTTGATTTTCCAAAGTATAAAAACAGACCACCAGAAACATTTCATTCACCGTCAATGGCTCTGTAGTTTGCAGGCATTCAAACATGTGCTTAGTGAAGTGTGAACAAGTCCAGCTACTTCAGTTGCTATTGAGATCATGAGAACCAAAAAAAAGCCAATCTCATTTGGTTGTAAAATTAATATGACCATGCAGAGAGGATACATGTTTTTATTTTTTTTTGGTTTTTGTTTTTTTGGGCCATATCTTGCAGCGCTCAAAGGTTACTCCTGGTTCTTCGGTCAGAAATCACCCCTGGCAGACTTGGGAGACCATACAGAGTTCTGGGAATCAAACCCAGGTCTGTCATGGGTCAGGCAAGTGCAAGGCAAATTCCCTACTGCGGTGCTATCTCTCTGGTTCCAGAGTGACATGTTTTCTGAGTGACTGAAAACATCTTCAACTACCACACTTTTATAGCCAACCTGTCATCTAGTTACTAAGTACTATCACTACTCAGAACTTCTACAACCGAAGGGGGGGTGATCAATGACAAGATGACCTGGGCACTCTAGAGGAAGGAGGCTGACATTGGTGGTGAGGGTGGGATGGGTGTTCAAATACTGTAGGGCTAAAACGCAATTACGAAGAATTTTATAAACCATGGACCAGGAATGACTCAAAAACAAAACCACCCACCCAAACAAACAAAAACCCAAACCCCTCCTTGAAGCATATATTGTTTAATATAGAGTAAAAGCCAGTTTACACACTAATAGCTGTGTTTTATTTATTTATTTATTTATTTATTTATTTATTTATTTATTTATTGGTTTTTGGGCCACATCCGGTAACACTAAGGGGTTACTCCTGGCTATGCGCTCAGAAGTAGCTCCTGGCTTGGGGGACCAAATGGGATGCCGGGGGATCAAATCTCGGTCCGTCCTAGGCTAGCGCTGGCAAGGCAGACACCTTACCTCTAGCGCCACCGCGAGGGCCCCAATAGTTGTGTTTTAAAAAAGAATGAAGGGGCCCGGAGAGATAGCACAGCAGCGTTTGCCTTGCAAGCAGCCGATCCAGGACCAAAGGTGGTTGGTTCAAACCCTGGTGTCCCATATGGTTCACCGTGCCTGCCAGGAGCTATTTCTGAGCAGACAGCCAGGAGTAACACCTGAGCACCTCCGGATGTGGCCCAAAAACCAAAAACCAAAAAAAAAAAAAAAAAAAAAAAAAAGAATGAAGTGGGGCCTGAGCAACAGCACAGTGGGAAAGGCATTTATTTGCCTTGCATGTGACCAACTGGGGTCCAATCAGTGGTTTCCCATATGGCCACCCAAACACCGCTGCAATTGACTCCTGAATACAGAGCCAAGAGTAACCTCTGAGCACTGCCAGGTGTGGCCCAGGCCCAAAAACCAAAAACCAAACCCCCCCCCAAAAAAGAAAGATGAGATTGGAGCTATATAGTACAGCGAGGAGGGTTTTTGCCTTGTATGCAGCCAGACTGGATTCAATTCCCGGCATCCTCAAGGTCCCCTGAATACTGCCATTAGAAACCTGAGTATCACTGGATATGGCCCTCAAACAAACAAAAACAATAACAGAAAAACAAAAGAATAAAAAGAAGGGGATGGAGTGATAGTACAATAACCAGGTTTAGTCCCCAGTACTGCATACATATTGTCTGTGAGCCCACCAGGAGTGATCCCAGGTTCAAAGCCAGGAATAAGGCCTGTACACAACTGGTGTTGCCCCCAAACGAAAGGGCTTAGGAGACAGCACTGTCAAGGTATATCCTAGAACCACACATCATGAAAGCCATGAAACCGTGAGAGGCAACCAAGATCAGATTTAGGTGATCGGTCTCACCCTTGGGTCCTACACTGAGCCAATGATGTACACATAGCCTTTGATGAAGTTAAATTTTGATACATTGTTTTTGGTATTTTGGGGGGGGGGCACATCAGTTGGTGTTCAGGGATCACAACTGGCAGGATTGGGGAATAAAACTTGGATTAACTGAATGTAAAGCAAGTGCCTTTTTTTTTGGTTTTTGGGTCACACCCGGCAGCGCTCAGGGGTTACTCCTGGCAGGCTCGGAGGACCATATGGGATGCCGGGATTGGAACCAATGACCTTCTGTATGAAAGGCAAACGACTTTCTCTCCAGCCCTGCAAGTGCCTTTTTATCTGCTATCTTTGGTCCTGAAAATAAATCTTAACTACACATACCTTATAAGTTATCTATTTTCTTTATAAAAATAATTGTAGGGGGAAGAGATTGCACAGTGGGTAGGGCATTTGCTTGCATGTGGCCGACCCAGGTTTGATACCTGGCATATGTAGTCTCCTGAAACTACCAGGAGGAATTTCTGAGCAAAGTGCCATAAGGCCTGAGTGCCATCAGGTGTGGGCAAACCAACCATTCAAACAACCCAAACTCCTAAAGGGCTGGGGAAAGCACAGCGGGTTTGTCGCTTGCCTAGCAAGTTCAATCCCTCCTTGGCTGCCCCCAGTACCATTAGGTGGGGATGATACCTGGTTGCCAGGGTAACCCTTGAGCGTCACTGGGTGCGGCTCAAAAACCAAACACTCCCTCTCCTTCCAAAAAAAGAGAAAACCCTCAAATTGTTTTAGATGAAGTGAGGATTTCATATAAATGTGTGCTTATGTCAACTTAGTCATTTCAAGCATCAGTTATCTAATTTGCAAATGGAAGTACTTTCAAAGAAATGTTTGTTCCTGGATTTAAAAATCAGTTTTTCTTTGAGATTCCATGATTTGCAATAAAATTCACAGTCTGAGGAAAGGTAAGTTGAAACATGGTAAAAAAAAAAAAACAACAACAAAACAAAACAAAACAGTGTGGAGCCAGAGATAGTAGGGCGCTTGGCTTGGACTGCATTCCATATGGTCCCCTGAGCACCACCAGGAGTGATTCCTGAGTGCAAGGAACACTGCAGGTGCATAGCCCAAACAAAAACAAAAATATTTTTTGTACCGCTAAGCCTCACCCAGAAGGTTTTTTCTGGCTCTATGCTCAGGGATCACTCCTGACAGTGCTGGAGTGTTCATATGTGGTGCCAAAGAGCAAACCTAGATTGGCCGTGTGCAAGGATAATACCCCTGCCACTGAACTCTCTCTCCAGTGAGGCTTCTATTTTAAAGCAGTAACAAAACAACCTGGCTCACAATACTTATTTTTCACACTGCGTGAACATGCTAAGAAATTTACTAGCCTTCCAATAAATATGTTCCATTCTAAATTCACAAAGACAATAAATAGACAGTCTTGGTTCTAAATAGCCTTTTCTCACATCAGAAAAATGAAATGACTTAAATATCATCACCAGAGATATACTACTGTCAAGCCTAGTTGAATCCTGAACCTTTTTTTTTTTTGTGTTTGGTTCACACCCGACAGCGCTCAGAGGTTATTCCTGGCTCTATGCTCAGAAATGCTCCTGGTAGTTTTAGGGGACCATATGGGATGCCAGAATTCGAAACACTGTCCTTCTACATGCAAGGCAAATGCCTTAAGTCCATGCTATCTCTCCCGCCCCAAATCCTGAACCTTGAAAGAAAAATAGAACTATATGCTCCACACTGAGGTACTTACCTAATCATCACAACTTTTCAAAGTTAAAGTTAGTTCCCATATTTCAGACAATGAGTTATTAGATGCTTGCACTTCTAGGTGTGTGCCCTCCCTAAAAATGGACAAGTAGGGCTACCTTCTAGAGATGGGTAAAGATTAGTCAAAGGTTTAAAAAAATAATAATTCTATCTTTTTATTTGGAGGAGTTGAGAGGTATGGGCCCTCAATTAATAGATTGAGGGTTAGGAAACTAAAGCCAGGGCCAGCCTCTCAGATTAATTCTCCCACTTGCCCAACCTCAACAGTGATTAAACCAGAGCTCACTAGAGATGGAAGCAAAAGAAATCCCTTTTCAAAAAGGGACCATGTAGGGGCCCTAAGCAAGAGCACAGCGGGAGAGTGCTTGCCTTGCACAGGACCAACCCCCCCCCAAAATCCCCAGCATCCCATCTGGTCCCCCAAACACCTTCAGAAGTGATCACAAAGCACACTATGTGTGCCCCCCAAAGGACAATTTAAGGGGCTGAAGATTTGTATGCAAGAGATAAGATGTGGGTTGGGCAGTGACGCTAGAGGTAAGGTGAGACCCCATTCATGTTGGTTGTGTGCAAGGCTAGTGCCCTACCCACTATACTCATTAACCCTATAATCCTACAGTATGTAATTCAGTGTCCCTATCAAAGAGGGCCAGCAGGGTAGTACAGCATGTGGCCAAGCCACACGCTATCCTGGGCACCCATATGGTCCGGAGAACCACCAGGAATGATTCTTTGGTGCAGAGCCAGGAGTTGAGCCCTGAGCAACATCAGCCCCCCCCCCCCCCCAATCTCCTGAGACAGCACTTCTGTAATTGCAAAAAGCAAGCAGGTACCTCTTGAAAGTCATCCTAAGACAAGTGTGAAAATAACTAACCTGTCTTACAGTACAAGCCGGGGTGGGTATGCAGTGCTGGGTCCTAGTCAGGAAGCAGAAGAGCATGTGAGGCTAAGGTCCTGTGGTTTGAAGCCTGTCTATCACTGCAGACAGAGGAAACGAGGAAACCAGTTCTGCTGTCCCACAAAGGGCCCAAGTGCCATAAAAATGCCATACAAAGGATCTTTATTTTGCTCTTTTGGGAGGTGAGGCATTTGGGCTATACCAGATGGGGCTCTGTGCTCAGATAACACCCAGCTGTATTTAAGGATCATATGTAGAGCTTGGGATCTAACTGGTTGCCCATGTGCAAGGCAAGTGCCAGATCTCCTGTATTGTTATTTCTGGCCCCATGAGGGACCTTCAAATAAAATATTAATAGTAGGGGCCGGAGCGGTGGCGCAGTGACAGGGTGTTTGCCTTGCATGCAGCTGACCCAGGATGGACCTGGGTTTGATCTCCGGTGTTCCATATGGTCCCCCAAGCCAGGAGCGATTTCTGAGCGCATAGCCAGGAGTAACTCCTGAGCATCACCGTGGCCCCAAAAACAAACAAACAACTAATAGTAACATAAAAGACAATGTGTGCACACGCTACACCTGGCAATATTCAGGGGTTACTCTTGGCTTTGTACTCAGGGATGACTCCTGGAGAACCTCAGGAACCCTATGGGAATGCCTGGAACCAAGTGCCCTCCAGGTTCAGTGAGAGACAATTTTACGTGCATTTAGGACAGATGAAAAGCAATCCCTATTAACTACTGCATTGTCAGGAGGTGAGCCTTTTACTTAGAGCACAGAGCGCTTACTACCTTACTATACAATGGGATTAGTTCTGGGAATGCTTAAAAGTTCTCGGCTGATGAGCAAAGTAGCAGAAAACATTGAGGCAGAAAACAAAGTAACAAAAAATAGACCTAAGGTAAGTATCTAGTTTGAATACCTTTGCTAAAGGATCTCCCAACAGTTTTTGTTTTTATTTTTGGTGGGGGGACACCCTTGATAAAAGAGCTCCTTGATAAAAGGATTACTCCTAGCTCTGCTCCGAGGAATTATCATTCCCGGAGAGGGCCCTAGAGTGCCAGGGATGGAACCCGGGCGGGCCGCGTGCAAAACAAGCGCCTTCCCAACTGTCCTATCGCGGGGGAAGGGGGACACGTGAGATCCCCCCCACAAGAGTAATGCTGGAGCGATCTAGTTACATAAAGCCGACCAACCTGCAAAGTCCCTGAGGCCCAAGAGGCACACGCACCCCAAAAACTCAGCGAAAAGCGGAACAAGCACCGTGGGATCGACCCGCGCCCATGCACACCCTCCAGGGCCAGGCTCCCGGGGCCACAAGCCGCGCGCGGGCGGCTTCGGGCTCCAAACGGAAACGGCCTGGACCGCAAGCGGGGCCTCTCCCCAGCAGAAACCACCCGGCGGGTCCCGGCAGACACCTCGAGGTGGAAGGAGCAAAGTTCCGCCCGGAGAGGTCCCGGCTGGCCAGCAGGAGCCGCCGCTTATCTGCTTCTCCGAGGCGATAAGGCCAGAGGCTGCCGGCCAGCGGAGCACTCGAGGAACTCGCGGGGGCCTCCACCTTCACCTCTGCTGGCCGGGCTGCGGGGCCCCCATCTCCTCTCCCCCCGGGGCAGCCCGCACGCTCGGGGAGCTCGGGGTCTGTCCGGGAAAAAGCCTCGAGGGCAAATCGATTTCCAAGAAAGAAGCCTGACAGAGGCCGGAGGCCCATCAACTAACTCCGTTATCCGGCCGCATCAACTACTGTATACAACCTGGGCAAGAGGAGAAGCCGCCAGGCCGGCGGCCGGGGCTCCCGGGGAACAGCCACTTGATTTTCCGGGGGTGGGGAGACCCAGTGGGGTTAGGGGGCCCCCCCTGAGCTCGAAGACAAGCTTCCAGGTCATGCTGTTTCCTTTTGATGCGGGGACAGTGGGCTCGATCGGGTGCTAATTCTCTTTGGGTGGTGGGTGGGTGGGTGGACAGCTCAGGGGTTGGGGGGATCGCCCCGAGTTCGAAGACGAGCTTCCAGGTCATGCCGTTCCCTTTTTACGCGGGGACGATGGGTTCGGCCCGCTCATTCTCCTTGGTAGTGGGTGCTCAGGGGCGAGGGGGACCCCCTGAGTTCAAGGGGCAGCTTCCAGGGCATGCCGTTTCCTTTGTAGGCGGAGAAAGTGGGCTCGGCCGGCTCCTTCTCTTTGGGCGTGGGTGGGTGGACAGCTCCGGGGTAGTGGGTAAGCCGGCACCCCCTTGGGGAGCGGCGATCGGCGGGGCGGGAGGCGTGCAAGCAGATCCCCGGGGCGCCCTTCCCTCCGCTCGAGCCGCCGCAGGGCGGCTCGGCTGCAGACAGCGACGCCCCAGTTAGACAGACGAGGCGGCGCGAGGAGGCGAGGCGAGGCGAGGCGGGGCCGGGGCGCCCGGCTCGCCCACCCCCGCGCCCAGGCCGGGCGGGACTCCCGCGCGCGCGCAGCAGCCCCGGCCGGGGACCAGGGGTCTGGGGCGGCTGGAAGCCCGTCGAGGCCGCCGGGGCGCCGCGGCCGCTCGCGAGGTGCAGCGAGGGGAGACGGGGCGGCCCCAGCCCCACCCCGAGGCGCCCCTCGCCCGCCCGCCCGCCCGCCCGACCTACCTCTCCCGAGCGGGGCCGCGCGGGCGCCGCCCAAGCCCGTCACATAGAGGCCGAGGCCCAGGCCCAGGCCGCGCTCGCCCGCTCGCCCGCTCGCCGCCCCGGGCCTGCCTCCCCTTTCTTTGCGGGTCTCGCCGCCACAGCCACAAAATGGCGCTCAGGGAGGAAGCCAGGCCGCGCCCCGCCCCCTTCCGCCGCGCCCCGCCCGCCCGCCCGCCATGGCCGCGCCCACCGCCCGCCCGCCCGCCCGCCCGCGCCACTCACCCGACTCGACGCCCGGGCTCAAGGGCGGCGGGGTCAAAGGGCAGCCGCGAGGGCCGCCGGGAAGAGTGGCGCCGCCGCTCCCGGGAGGGTCGAGGAGGGAAGAAGGTCCGGTTGTGGGCGGGGCCCTTCCCGGCCACCTGCCACCTGCGGCGCGAGGTGAGCGCCCGGCGGAGGAATCCGCGCCGCGAAGGCGTCTCATTGGCTGTCGCGTAGTGCGGAGGCGTCTCATTGGTTCTGTCTCGGTGATTCCTCCGCCGTCGCCGCCGCCGACACCGCCGCTGTAGGGTCAGGTGCATTCCCGAGTAAAGTATTCCCGGGCCTTTGCTGTCTGCTTCTCGCTGTTCTTCGCTCTTGAGGCTGCGGGGTTGCTAGAAATCGCTGCCTTCGGGGCCGGAATGATAGTATAGCATATAATATATATATAGAATAATATATAATATAATATAATATATAAATAAATATTTAAATAGATAATATATTATAAATATATTTAATTAAACATATAAATATAATACATAATATAATATAATATATATATCATTCGGGCCCTACCAAGAATGTCCAAAACCATCTCTGTATTGTACATTGCACTACCACTGTGCTCAGACCTTTTCATGGCCCCACACCATTGTCTTTTCTATTGTCAGTTATATATATATTTTATAATATATTGTTATATATTATATATAATATATTATTGCAAGACGTTCGATTCCCAGCATCCCAAGTGGTGTCCCGAGCCTATCAGGTGTGATTTCTGACCACAGAGCCAGGAGTTATAAACCCCTGAGCACAGAAAGAAGCCATTGCCTCTGATCTTCTGGCCACCAGGGTCTTCTTGGAGGTGATAACGCGAGGCAGAGCCTTAATAGTAGTAATAGTAATAGATGCAAATCTGCCTAGGTCCCTTGCTCTAGGCACTCCCACATTGCAGGGGTGGTTTTGGACATTCTTGGTAGGGCCTGAATGATCGTACAGTGCTTAGGACGTTTGCCTTGCATGCAGATGACCCAGGTTCGATTCCCCCGACATCATAGTACCTAGCTATTTTGGTTTACCAGGGACTGGGAGGATTCTGGGTTGTGAAACCTGCACTCCGAAAACTGAAAACCTCCCTGTATGTGTTCACCATGGAGCAGCCAGGCGTGTCTTACTTTCATTTCCCACTTGCCCTTGTGGGTAGAGAAAGCCTAGAGAAGTTTCGTTGTGGCTGAATGCAAAGTGCTTAAACTAATAGTGGATCAATCCTCTGGACCCGGAACAGGCCAAATCTTTGATGACATCAGTTTTGGGCTAGTAGGGGAGAGAGAGGGAACCAGCTGCAACTGCAGCAGAGAAGCTTCATGGAGGACATGAGCTTATTCTCCACTGTGGGCACACAGCGATGAACGTTTGTCAAAACTTAACACATTTCTAAAATGGCTGAACTTGCAAATCAGACCGCATAGACATTTTAACTTCCTGCATCGTGATTTATATCCCAGTGAAGGATGAAAACCTGTGGCTAGCAAGAGGAGAAAAGCCAAGACTATTAAATCCATCACTATTAGCAGGAAGCCCAGCCCAGCCCAGTAGAGGTGCTTCCTAGCGCTGGAAGGAGCGACTTGAAGTCTGCCTGCAGTGGGGGGGACAGGGCAGCCGTGGCAGGGTTTGGTTATAAATTGGGCTTCCTCCACTTGGTCCTTTGTTGAAAGTGTGGAAGTGGGGACAAAAATAACGAAATGTTGGGGTTGAAGTGATAACACAGTGGACAGAGATGGTATGCGTCTCATATGGCATCCCATATGGTCCCCTAAGCACTGTTGTATTAATTATTAATTATATAGTCCTAGAGGTGCATGGGTGAATGGTGAGGTCTTTCTCGGGCCCAGCCCTGGGCCTGCAGCCTGTTAAGCCTGTGGGTCTGAAGGTTCAGGATAAAGGTGAGAAAATGATCCATAGGCAGTTAGATGAAGTTTTAGGAGATATCCAGCTTTTATTACAAGGCCCTAAGCGCCATGTGCATATACCTCACATGGCCTCTAAACTAACCAGCCTCTCTGCACCCAATCTGTCTCTCTTCTCTACCTGCAGCATCTTCTTTCCTGCTGCTTCTGTCTCACCTCTACCCCAGGCCACTCTAATTACCAACCACAGACCCCCTCCCAGCTGTTGGTGAGCTAGGCAGGAAGTTGGAGGAGGGGGTACCAAGCACCCCAGGAGTGATTCCTGAGTGCAGAGCCAAGAGTAACATTTGAGCATTGCTGGGTGTGGCCCAAAAACAAAACAAGAAAATAAGGGTTATGACCATGTTAAGTCCAGCCTGACACCCACCTGGGGCTGATTCCTGCAGACATCCCTCAGCTCCCTGTGTTATTATAGGGGATGGGAATTGGACCTTCCAGCCTGTCTCAGGCCAACCTGGTTTCATGGTCTGGACACTAGAGGTAGGACTTGGATTTTTCCAAGTCTTGCAGGATAGGGGGCTGTATACGTGTGCATAGGGGAATAATTTTGGGATCAGACCGTGAGATGCTTAGGGATGACCACCAGCTCTGCTTACAGACATTTCCTAACATCTGTGGAGTCTCTGGGGCCTCAGAGATGGAACCCAGTTTCTTGTGAACAAAGGTTGTACTCAGCCCACTGAGCTGACCAGGATTCTAATTTTTGTTTGTTTGTTTGTTTGTTTGTTTGAGGTCACACCCTGACAAGAGCAGATTTACTACTGGCACTGCACTCAGGGATCACCCCTGGCAGTGTTCAGGGGACCATATGCAGTAGCATTCAGCACATTAACCTTGGGCCCAGGATTTTATTTTCATTTACTGTCTCACCATGTCTATTTATATATTCAGTCTTGAAATAAATTTTTGGGGTTTTTTTGGGGGGGTCACACCCGGCAGTGCTCAGGGCTTACTCCTGGCTCTATGCTCATAAATCACTCCTGGCAGACTCAGGGGACCATATGGGATACCAGGATTTGAACCCCCGACTTTCTGCATGCAAGGCAAATGCCTTATATCCATGCTATCTCTCTGGCCCCTTGTTTTGTTGTTTTTTTTTGGGTCGCGTCCAGCTATACAGGGATTACTCCTGACTCTGTGCTTAGAAATTGCTCCTGGAGGGTCCGGAGAGATAGCACAGCGGCATTTGCCTTGCAAGCAGCCGATCCAGGACCAAAGGTGGTTGGTTCGAATCCCGGTGTCCCATATGGTCCCCTGTGCCTGCCAGGAGCTATTTCTGAGCAGACAGCCAGGAGTAACCCCTGAGCACCGCCGGGTGTGGCCCAAAAACCAAAAAAAAAAAAAAAAAAAAAAGAAATTGCTCCTGGAAGGTCAGGGGGGTGGGGGCTGTGGAATACCAGGGATCAATCCTAGGTAGATCATGTGCAAGGCAAACATGAAATCTGCAGTGCTTATTCTGTCCCCTTCAAACAAATCTTTAAAAAAGGGCCAGAGTAATTTACAATAGGTAGGGCATTTCCCTTGCACAATGCCAACCCCATATGGTCCCCTGAGCCAGCCAGGAGTGATTCTTGAGTGCAAAAACGAGAGTATCCTGAGCATCTCCAGGTCTGGCTCCCAAAACAAAACAAAACATAAAAAGATAAAAGAACCAGGGACTAGAGAGATAGCACAATGGGAATGGCCACCAAACAAGAATATAGGAGCCTGCTTAACAGGTCAAACTGAGGGAAATATTTTTTTTTTTTTTGTGCCATACCAGGCAGTGATCAGGGGTTATTCCTGGATCAGTACTCAGAAAACAATCCTAGCTGGCTTGGGGGATCATATGGGCTGCAAGAATCAAACTTGATTTGGTCATTGCAAGACAAATGGCCTACCCACTGTGCTATCACTCTGGCCTCTTAATTTTTTTTTTTTTTTGGTATTTGGGCCACACCCGGCGGTGCTCAGGGGTTACTCTTGGCTGTCTGCTCAGAAATAGCTCCTGGCAGGCACAGGGGACCATATGGGACACCAGGATTCGAACCAACCACCTTTGGTCCTGGATCGACTGCTTGCAAGGCAAATGCCACTGTGCTATCTCTCCAGGCCCCTTAATGTATTTTTTTAGAACAATTTTAACATTCAAAGAAAATGAGAACCTGGGAGTGTGGCTCAGTGGCAGTACCCACTTGGCAAGTGGGAGACCACAAGTTCGATCCTGGCAACATTTCGCATCCCTAAGTGTACCCCTGGTGCCACAACTATTTCACACAACCAAGTGTGCAAACTCTGGTCATGCACAAGGGAGGGAAGGGAAGAGAAAATGACTGTGAAGCACGTGAATGCAGGAGATGTAAAAATCTATGAGTCCCTACTTTGACTTGGAGGGATGAACTGCTTCTCCATCATTAACATAACTTACTCTGAAACTTAGTTATGAATAAAAAAATAACATTTACGGGGCCGGGCGGTGGCGCTAAAGGTAAGGTGCCTGCCTTGCCTGCGCTAGCCTTGGACGGACCACGGTTCGATCCCCCGGTGTCCCATATGGTCCCCCAAGCCAGGAGCAACTTCTGAGCACATAGCCAGGAGTAACCCCTGAGCGTTACCGGGTGTGGCCCAAAAACCAAAAAAAAAAAAAAAAAAAAAATTTACCCTGTCTTTAAAATAAAGCATTGTAGGGGCCAGCGAGGTGGTGCTAGAGGTAAGGTGTCTGCCTTGCAAGCGCTAGCCAAGGAAGGACTGAGGTTCGGTGTCCCATATGGTCCCCCCAAGCCAGGGGCAATTTCTGAACGCTTAGCCAGGAGGAACCCCTGAGCATCAAACGGGTGTGGCCCGAAAAACAAACAAAAAAAAGAATCAAATAAACACAAATAAAGCATTGTAGTTCACCCTTTGAGCATACTGGCTTTACATGCAGGGATCACTCCTGCTAGGCTTGGATGACCATATGGGGTGTCAGGGATCAAACCCAGGGAGGTTGCATGTAAGGTAATTGCCCACCCACTCTATTATATAGCTTCAGCCCAAGGAAAGCTTCTTTACATTCAGTATGATGACTTTTTTGGGGGGGGAGGGGTGGCACACCCAGTGACACTCAGGGTTAATTCCTGGCTATATGCTCAGAAATCGCTCCTGGCTTGGAGGACCATATGGGATGCCAGGGGATCAAACCATGGTTCATCTTAGTCTAGTGCAGACAAGGCAGACACCTTACCACTTGCGCCACCACTCCAGTCTCCAGTATGAATTCTGTCAAGGATTATCCATGGACTTGAAAATCTTTCAGAAACATGGAACCATGAAATAGTTCTGTGTCTTGAAGTATCTGCCTTGCTAGTGTGTCTGATCCTGAGTTCAAA
This sequence comes from Suncus etruscus, assembly GCF_024139225.1. Lineage (NCBI taxonomy): Eukaryota > Metazoa > Chordata > Mammalia > Eulipotyphla > Soricidae > Suncus > Suncus etruscus. The sequence goes on from NC_064865.1 coordinate 17,285,675, forward strand.
TGCCTGGTTTCCCCACATACTTCAAGCCTGAGCCTGGCACCTCTGCTCTGGGAGCCCCGAAGTTCTCATCTGACATCTGGCTTGACCAGGTGCATATGATCAGCATGACAAAGAGGTATAACCCATCCTCCTGTGAGCACTGCCACCCCGAAGTGCAACTGCTGGCCAGCATGAGTGTGACCCCAGATACCCCTGGCAAGCATTCAAAAACATGTGTGCTCCATTCACCACGACTAAGTATAGGGATCCTGGCGAACTCATGTGCAAAGGTTGCAGTTAAAGGACCATATCCCTCAGTGAGTACCAGAGCCCAGAACACCAGCTCCCCACAACTACCTAAGGGACCCCCCTCATGCGGACACAATGTGGAAGCCTCATGGAAGAGTCGTTGTAACAACAAAGGGAAGGAAAAGGAAGGTGAGGGGCTGGGAGTAAAGGAGTTCTAAAAAACAAACAGGGAGCCGGAGAGATAGCATGGAGAGATAGCATGGAGGTAAGGCATTTGCCTTGCATGCAGAAGGACAGTGGTTCGAATCCTGGCATCCCATTTGGTCCTCTGAGCCTGCCAGGAGCGATTTCTGAGCGTAGAGCCAGGAGGAACCCCCCCCCGCCCCCCCCAGCGCTGCTGGGTGTGACCCAAAAAACTAAACCAACCAACCAACCAACCAAAACGTTAGGCGCTAGATGTCCTGACCTGGAGACATGGGAGATTGTACCAAGTCCATGGGAGACACCTCCTTCCCCATTCTTCTGCCTCCCCCCAAGTCAGTGGGGGCTTCCTTGGCCAGACTCATTACTCTCAGGAAGCAGGAAATGAGACCTGGGCATGGACCACTGTGGAGGGGGACCCCAGGCCAGCAGACCATCTCCAGACCCCACAGATAGCTCAAGCTCCACGTCCCAGAAATCTTCTGTGACCTCTCAAGGGATAGAGAGACAGGGACCACCCCAGAGCATGGAGGATGGGGGGCATGTTCACAGAAGTCCTGGCTGGAGTAAAAGTGTTGAGGTAGCACAGCCAGAAGGGCATTTGCCTTGCATGTGGCCAACCCAAGTTCGATCCCTGGCATCCCATAGGGTCCCCAGAGCACTAACAGGTAATTTTTGAGCACAGAGCCAGTAGTAACCCTTGAGGACCACCAGGAGTGGCCTCCGAAACAAGCAAACAAACAAAAAGTGCTCAGGTAATGTCATGAAAAAATCACGTGCTTCCTGTCCTGTCTAGCCCCTCATTTATCTCCTCTGTATCTACTTGTGCTTGGGAGAAGTGAGGACAATCACCTCTCTGTGCAGAGAATGGGTTGTACCTGAAGCAAAGCCATAGTCTCCCAGGGTTTCGGGGTACAGAACCTGTCCAGGCAAAGCTGGGGAGCTGGGCCCGACCACATAGAGGTGGGTTTGAGGTTGGCAGAGGAGGTGAGTGAGGAAGGGACTCCCTATCTGTGGATGGAGACTTCCAGGGAGACAGGTAGGGGGCAGCCCAGGGAAGTACTGTTGAGAAAAAATAAAACAGATTGCTTAGCCCTGGAGACCCCATTCTTTGTCATACACACCCACTTGGTAGTGTCTTCACAAACCAGAAACTGGGGCCTCACCCAGATGTAGAAATATGAAGTCCTGGGGCCAGAGCAATAGCATAGCGATAGGGCATTTGCCTTGTGTACTACAAACCCAGGTTTGATCCCCGGCACCCCACATAGTCCCCTGAGCCTGCCAGGAGCGATTTCTGAGCACAGAGCCAAGAGTAACCCCTGAGCACCGCTGGGTGTGGCCCCAAACTCAAAATAAATACATAAATAAATATTAAAAAGAAACAAATATGAGGTTCCACCCCAAGAAGGGTGGAACCTCAGAAAGGAATGTGAAATATGGAAGACCTATCAGCAGGCCAGAGATGAGGTTGTTAGGCCATCTTCAGCTTTTATTAAGACAAATAACCAAATTCACTTTTGTTTCTTTTCCCAGGTGTGGTCAGATAATATGGCTGCTTGGCATGACTCCACCCTCACCAGCCACACCCTGAGATCCATCCAGGTCCAGGTCCTGCCCTCAGATTCACTGATTGCACAAAAACGTTTGCCCTCTGCCACTGGGACGCTCCAGGAATGCTCCAGGAACTTTCAGAAATGCTCCCGTGGAGGCTGAGACTGACACAGTCTACCCAGTCTTTTCTCTAAGCACCAGTGGCTGAGGTGGGCCCAGCAAGAGGTAGGAGCACTCTTTTCTTGGGTCCATCTCACTCAGACCCACTGGGCCAAGTTTCTTTAAAAAGAATTCTGAGGGGCCGGGCGGTGGCGCTCGAGGTAAGGTGCCTGCCTTACCTGCGCTAGCCTAGGAGACGGACCGCGGTTCGATCCCCCGGCGTCCCATATGGTCCCCCAAGCCAGGAGCGACTTCTGAGCGCATAGCCAGGAGTAACCCCTGAGCGTCACCGGGTGTGGCCCAAAAACCAAAAAAAAAAAAAAAAAAAAAAAAGAATTCTGAAAGCTAGAAGCAGAGAAGCAGAACAAGATGGAGCTCACTAGCTTTTTACATTCAGCTTTCTCAGGAACAGTTTGAGGCTGAAGAAAAAGTAAGATCCTAGAGATCATAACCAACCTCACTGGTTTCCTCCTGAAGAGAACTTCCACCATCTGGGTACCGAAAGGCTGGATCCCTCAATTATTAGAGGATTTTGGAGAAGGAGGTGCCTTTCCAGAGATTCATTCATATGACCCAATATCCAGTGGAAAGGAACAGAAGGAAAAAAAATGTCAAATGTGTTTGTCATTTAGGTGAATGTTGAAGGGATGGTGCAACTGCTTGACAATGACAGTCAAAAGACAAGGTCATTTGCAGTGAGTCCACTGAGTTGGTTGACAAGAGAGTAATGAATCATATTTAGCCCTGACCTATATAGACCCAAAGAAGAAGCCATTAGAGAGCTAACAGGATAAGGGAAAAGACAAGAGTAGCCATAGAGCAATCTCTATTGCAGAAGATTGCCACAGCCATACTGATTTGAGCAGCTGATAAGATGGCTCCTGCTCAGGATATCTGATACATTCTATCTCAACAGAGTTGCTTTCTATTCAGAGCTAAACAGAGCGCAATTTGGATAGAGCGCAATTTGGATGGTGGAAATACAGAAAGATCCCCTGGAGCCTCCAAGGTTCAGGATGAATAAGAAACTTTCTCAGGGACCATCTTTTCCTCCTGTACCTGTCCTGCATTCTCCTATCCAGAAGATGACAATGAAGGAACAATAAGAAAGGAAGATTCCTCTTGTATTTCCAAATGGAAAAATGCTAGAGGTTGAAATTGGTATGAAACTGCGTACAATTTCATTAGATAGATGTCTGGCTGCTGATAGAAGAGGAATACAGACCATAGACATCATTGAAAAAATTTCAAAACTGGCTGGATCATTGCTCATCATAATACTCATGAAGCAGTGGATCCTTTCTTCTTAGTTTTTTTCCCTTCTTTTTTTTTTTCGGGTGGGAGGGGCCACACCCCAAAACTTAGGTGCTTAGGGGTTACTCCTGGCTCTGGACTCAGAAAGCACTCCTGGCAGGCTCGGGGACCATATGGGTAGCCAAGGATCGAATCTAGGTTTGTCCTGGATCGGCATCGTGCAAGGCAAATGCCTTACCTCTGTGCTATTGCTCCGGCCCAGATTTTTCTTAGTTTTATAGAAAAATGTGGAAATGTGTGATAAAATAAAGTAGTTCATGTCCTAAGGTTCTATGAAAAAGGCAGGAGCTTCAATTTAAAAGATAAAAGATGGCTGGAGAGATAGCATGGAGGTAAGGTGTTTGCCTTGCATGTAGAAGGACGGTGGTTCAAATCCCGGCATCTCATATGGTCCCTCAAGCCTGCCAGGAGTGATTTCTGAGCGTAAAGCCAGGGGTAATCCCTGAATGCTGCCTGGTGTGATCCAAAGACTGGAAAAAAAAAAAAGATAAGAGATTTAAAAATCTAATTAAAAAAAGATGTGTGTGCGTGTCTGGTTTTTTGTTTGTTTGTTTGTTTTGTTTTTGTTTTTGGGTCACACCCGGCATGCTCAGGGGTTACACCTGGCTCTAGGCTCAGAAATCGCTCCTGGCAGGCTGGGGGGACAATATGGGATACCGGGATTTGAACCACCATCTTTCTGCGTCTAAGGCAAATACCCTACCGCTGCGCTATCTCTCTGGTCCCTTTTTTTTTTTTTTTTGCATAGGCACAGCAAAATATGGGGGAAATAGAAAGGAAAAACCTTTGGCCTAAAAACAGGGAGACCTTACCCTGAAGCATCCTGGCATAAGACATAATTCAGGCTCCAGGCATACAAAGTTGTCTAACCCCAAAGTCTTTCTCTGTGGTCCCAGTAAAAGTTCTTCATAGTCAGAGTGACATGGAGTGTCATGGTTTCATCTCACCGTTAGGTAGAAATGCAGGGAACTCTGCCCTGAAAGCAAGTTGTCACTGTTATGTAAGCTATCTTAAGGCTAATACTAAGTTTTATATCTGGTGACAAAATTGACATGAAATTGAGTTACCTTACCAATATCATTAATTTCTATGAACTGAGCAGACTAATTGACAACATAGTCTGAAAAAGCCAGTCATAATAATTTGCAAAATCTTTCAGCTAATTTGTCATTCTTAGAAACCATCAAAGTTAAAGAAGTGACTCCTCTTCACTTGAAAGTTAAAATACCATGAAAGGGAGAAACAGCTAAAATTAAACCTGTTCTTTGTAACCCACTTGGCTTGAGTTTTAAAAAGGTCAATTTTTTTTTTTTTTTTTTTGGTTTTTGGGCCACACCCGTTTGATGCTCAGGGGTTACTCCTGGCTATGTGCTCAGAAATCGCCCCTGGCTTGGGGGGACCATATGGGACGCCGGGGGGATCGAACCGAGGTCCTTCCTTGGCTAGCGCTTGCAAGGCAGACACCTTACCTCCAGCGCCACCTACCCGGCCCCAATTTTTTTCTTTCTCTGATAACCTGTTATTTATAGATGCCTCCTTACCAAAGTCTAAATAAGTGCCCAAAGCTTAAGAATTACTGAGGGGTAGATGATGAGAGAGAGAGAAAGAGATTGAGAGAGAGAGAGACAGAGACAGAGACAGAGAGACAGAGACAGACAGACAGACTGACTGACTTACAGATTGACAGACAGACAGACTGACAGACAGAGACAGCACCTTCAAAAGGGCTTAGGCTAGCACCTTCACCTCCAGCCCTTGTCTGCTGCCTGGCCCATCCATCCCGGATTGCCTGGCTCTATGCAGGCCCTTCCACCGCCTGTGTTCCCAAAGATGGACACACAGACCTGCAGCATACATAGAAAGAGGAGAAAAGGTGTAAACTCAAGCTTTTCCATTGGGATAGTGATATTGTGGAGAGGCAGAATTGGGGACTAGCCTCCCCAGCTCCTTGGCACTTCCTTTTATTGTCTCACTCCTTCCCCGCCCTTTTTTAAGATAACAAATGTTTTTATTTCCAGTATACACAAATAAGTCTACTTGAGGTTTAGAAAACATTAGGGCCTGATTCTGAAAGACTGGGTACTGCTTCCGCAATATATTATAGTCTTAATAAATGGCAAAGTAATTAAGGTTTCCTTCCTATTTTGAAGATCCAAAAATCAAACATGCAAAACTGTGGGTGGTTGGTACATCAGCCATGGAATCAGCCCTTACTGTCATAAGTAATGTCTGTTAATTTCTATTCACAGAGCACAGACTATCAGTTCAAAAGAAGAAAGAGCAACCATTAAAAAGCCAGTGAAAAAACAAAAAAAGAAGAAAATTTCCAATTAAAACTCATAATTGTCTATTTGTGTAACTATTAAAAGTTCCTAAAACTACTAAAAATGTAGTCAGTGCTTAAAACCTGTTTAATTTACAAATTCAGTATAGATCCTGTTATTCCTTTATAGTTTACAGCATGCTTGAAGATAAACCAAAAGTTGGAAAACATAATAGGTTTTAAATAATTCAAGAACGCATAAAAAGTAAAAAGGCATTTCCATAGCATGTGCAAACAGGATGAAAGCTTCTTAAAGACCTTATGACACAAATGGCATAAGGTTTATTTCAGATAGATTATACCCAAGTCAGCAAAACTGATCCAGTTGCTTAGGAAAATGTCTTCACTGAAAATGAGTGAGGGTCTACTTTCCTAAAGCTAATTTTATTTTATATTTTTTTAAATAGCAATAGCATTTTATTTTGTTTTGGGGCTACACCTGGCAGTGCTCAGGGGCTACTCCTGCTTCTGTCCTCAGAATCGATTCTGGCAGGCTCAGGGAACTATATGGGATGCTGGGGATCGAACCCAGGTCCATCTTAGGTAGGCCTCATGCAAGGCAAAAACACACTACTGCTGTGCCATCGCTCCGGTCCCACCTAAAGCTTAATTTTAAAAAAGGCAACTTGTCCAGATTTTTCAAAAATCCTGGGTAAATTTTAACCTTATCCTGTTTTCCAAACTTTCCCCCTTTTCAATACACATGCAGATAAGCTCTATTGATGTTCCTCTGTTCTTACCTAAGAATAGGAGAGCAGTTGAGGTTGGTCAAAAAAGATGGATGTCTCCAGGACAAATTTTCCCCTCTCAGTCAATTGAGACTTTTGGGTGTTTCCTGACCCTCCACTCTGCTCTTGGGTTGTTTGCATATTAAACTATACAATAAGACAATCAATCACAAGACTCAATCACAAGCACAAAACACAATGTTGCTGAGCTCAAACCAAGTTCACCAACCTCTAGGAGGTAGCATTTTCCTTAGAGTTTCTCTGACTCATGGTCCTGACCAAGATGGCCCAAAAAACAGAGAGATAATGACAATGTACAGGATACCCAAAAGAGATGAGGATATATATGGACGCCACTGCCTGTGTCCCCCCAAATCTCACATCTCCTGCTGCAAACTTTGGCCCTCTCCAGAATAACAGGTCAATGAAAATTCTATCTTGCAGCTCCTGCTGTGACCCCAAAGAATCCTCCAAACCTTGCTGCTCCTGCTTTGAACCTCGTGACTCCTGCCACAACCCTAGAGAGAAGTGGGGTGTCCCTGCACTAACTCTAGCCTGGGGACTATTCTGCAACCAGTTTTTTCTTTTGGGCCACAGTCAGAGAGCTCTGTCTCTCTTAGGCCTTCACCTTCGTTGAGGAGGTCTCAGAATATTCATGTAGACCTTGGAAGTTATGTTGGTGACCTGGTCCAGGTCGTTGGATCCCAAATGAGCCCCCAAAGATTAGGGTCCAGAGTCGAAGGGCAAGACCACACAATTGAAATAAAACAAAGCAAAGCGTTATTCCATCTACCAACAAGCTACAAACTAATGGATCAGGGCAAACTCCTGGAGGAGGCAAATCCCTCCAGGGGTCACAAGCCAGGTTATACAAGGATACAAGCAGGAAATCTTGACCTTTAAGTTGATTGCCTGTTTTCCAGGGCATTTCTAGGGTGTTTCATCATATCCTTTTATGGCTAGATATCTAGGGTGGTATATTGTAGTTTATAGGGCCTTGGGTCTGCGTCATTATTGTTGGGTTAGAAACTTAGTCCTTATGTGGGACTTGACCTTGTTAGTTTTAAATGAAAACTTAACTTTAGGTTGATAAAATGGAATCCCCTCTGTGTCAGGCTTCACACTTTGTTATTTAATTTGTGTGGGTTCTTCTGGTGTGCCAAGGACACTGGAGAAGAGATTTTTGAAGAAAAAAATAAACAGCTTATTTTACCCCATCTAGCCTTTCATGTTTGAGTTAATGTTTTCTTTTTTTTTTTTTTTTAATATATAAACATTTTGTAATACTGTAGTATTACAATGCAAGATACAAAACAAGATATGTGGAAAGAAATGTACAATTTGGGCCCAGAGAGATAGCACAGCGCCATTTGCCTTGCAAGCAGCCGATCCAGGACCAAAGGTGGTTGGTTCGAATCCCGGTGTCCCCATATTTTCCCCCGTGCCTGCCAGGAGCTATTTCTAAGCAGACAGCCAGGAGTAACCCCTGAGCACTGCTGGGTGTGGTCCAAAAACAAAAACAAAAACAAAAAAGAAATGTACAATTTTTTTTTAAATCACTTACCACTGATCTTTGAGTGTTTCATGAATAAAGAAATGGTCTCTAGGCCGGGCGGTGGCGCTGGAGGTAAGGTGCCTGCCTTGCCTGCGCTAGCCTAGGACGGACCGCGGTTCGATCCCCCGGCGTCCCATATGGTCCCCCAAGCCAGGAGTGACCTCTGAGCGCATAGCCAGGAGTAACCCCTGAGCGTCACTGGGTGTGGCCCAAAAACCAAAAAAAAAAAAAAAAAAAAAAAGAAATGGTCTCTACTCCCCCCCCCCCCCAAAAAAAAAAAAGTTCTGGAGTCAATCTCAAGCTTTTTAGCCTACCCAAAGAGCAAATCACATAGGAGCAGTTCTCAATCAAGTGGTATTCAGCATCATAGAATCCAAGCAGGGGGCACTGTGTAATGAAAGAAAAAATGACCACCCCCCCCAATAAATCCTGTTTAAAACTTTTGGCTCTGACATGATTGCCTCTTTTTTTTTTTTTTTTTTTTTTTTGGTTTTTGGGACACACCCGGCGGTGCTCAGGGGTTACTCCTGGCTGTCTGCTCAGAAATCACCCCTGGCAGGCACGGGGGACCATATGGGACACCGGGATTCGAACCAACCACCTTTGGTCCTGGATTGGCTGCTTGCAAGGCAAACACCGCTGTGCTATCTCTCCGGGCCCATGATTGCCTCTTAACTCTTTTCTCTTTCTCTTTTCTACAAATACTTAACCCCTGCTCTTCCCACCCCCCCACCCCCGACATTTTTGGGTTAGGGTAATTTTTTTTGTTTGTTTGTTTTTGGGTCACACCCGGCAGTGCTCAGGGGTTACTCCTGGCTCCACACTCAGAAATAGCTCCTGGCAGGCTCAGGGGACCATATGGGACACTGGGATTCGAACCACTGACCTTCATGAAAGGCAAACACGTTACCTCCATGCTATCTCTCCGGCCCCGTTAGGGTAATTTTTTTTTTTTTTTTTTTTTTTTTTTTTTTTTTTGTGGTTTTTTTGGGTCACACCCGGCAGTGCTCAGGGGTTATTCCTGGCTCCAGGCTCAGAAATTGCTCCTGGCAGGCACGGGAGGACCATATATGGGACGCCGGGATTCGAACCGATGACCTCCTGCATGAGAGGCAAACGCCTTACCTCCATGCTATCTCTCCGGCCCCCCGTTAGGGTAATTTTTTACTAAAGCACCATGATCTACCAAGTTTTGTTTTGTTTGTTTGTTTGTTTGTTTTTTGGGTCACACCTGGCAGCGCTCAGACTCCATGCTCAGAAATCGCTCCTGGCAGGCTCGGGAGACCATATGGGATGCCGGGATTTGAACAAATGACCTTCTGCATGAAAGGCAAATGCCTTACCTCCATGTTATCTCTCCGGCCCCTGATCTACCAAGTTTTTAATACAGTCGCTTCAGGTATTAAATATGGCAACACCCATCCCACCACCCATGTAACCTTCCCTCCCTCAGTGTCCCCAGTTTCCCACCCACCACCCCAGCCTACCGCACTTAGGTACTAAACCTTTCTTTCCTATGTTTGTGATAATATCAATGCACATGGGATTCTCAAAACTTCAGCCAATAAAAGTCCCCTTGGCATCATTGTTAGTGGTGTTGCTGAAGTCACAGTCTGAGGATTTACTGGGCTGACTAAACCTTCTGTTACTGTTTTCACTCATTGAACTTGTGGGGCTTCTGGACTTTCCCATCTGATTGGCTCTGATCCTATTTGGCTGACATTATTGTGAAATTTGGAGATGTCACATGGACATCTAGTCCAGGGGCTATAAAGGAGGAAATATTTGATGTCTTAGCAGCTGGAGGGGGTTAATTGTGGAGCTGGGCAGCTTCTCTGCAATAAAGATGTCAGCTGGGAGCTGCTGGGTTGTCAGGTGACAAGCTCCTCTCAACTTTGACACAGGGCACAGGGCTGGTGGTGGTGTGCTGTGCCCAACCATACAGGTACGGGAGAGATTTGTCAAGGAGGGAGGACTGGGAAGGGATCCCTCACTCTGTGGATGGGGACAGTTGCAGGGACACAGGTAGGGATGCCCCTGAGATATACTATTGGGAAGGAAGAAAATTATTTCTTTGCCTGGAGACACACTTCTTTAACATAACCCAAGCACTTCTCAGATCTGAGACTGTGCCTCACCCAAAGGCAGAAATCTGAAGTCCCACCCAGAGATTGGAGGACACCCTCAGGAAGTGGGTAGCTACATAGGAATGTGAGACTATGAAGGGCCCTTCCACAGTGCCAAGGATAGGGTTCTTAGAAGGCCTTCTGCAGGGCAAGGCTTTGCTGAGACAAACACCAGGATTAACTTGGGTTCTCTTTTCCTTGGGCCTCAGACAGGCCTGTCCCAGCCCCGCCTCCACCAGCACAGGCCCAGTCCCCAGCCACACTGGTCCAGGCCATGCCCTTCAAGCCCCTCAAGACCCATGCTATTCCACCCTTAAATCATGCTTTCCAAATGAATGTTAGGTTTCCAAATTGTATTCCGTCAGACCGACTGGCTGTTTTCCTGTGATTAGAAATATAGCAACCAGATCCATACAGTCAGATTTAGTAACTAATTCTTAGTTACTTAGTTAACGATACTTAGTCTTCATTTCATTTTTTATTTATTTGTTTATTTTTGTTTGGTGCCATATCCCTAGAAACTCCATATCCCCTGAGGCCATATCCTTAGGAGCTATTCCAGGCTCTGCACTTAGGACTCCTGATGGGCTCAGGGGACCACATGCAGTGCCAGGAATTGAACTTGGGTCTGCCATGTGCAATGCAAAAGCCCTCCCCGAATCACTTCTGCCCATCCTGTTTGTTCTTGTTTTAGTGTCACACCCAATAGTGCTCTAAAGACTATGCCTGGCTCTGTTCTTTTCGGGGCCATAAGCAATTCTGGGGTGGCAGTGGGAACCCTGAATTGTATTTCTGGCCTCCTGTCATTTTGGTCTTTGTCATCTATAGACACCAGTGTTTTCTGAGATGCTCTGTGTGTGGGTGTTACCAGGCACCCTCATTGTCCATCCAGCCTGTATGAGCCATGCAAGCTCCCATGGCTAGAATCTATCTCTTGTTGATGCTCAGGGGCCTGGTCTAAGTCATGGAATGTGCATCTAGTGGGGTAGGAGCCAGCACCCTTCTGCAGGAGCTGTCAGCATTTAGGTAGCACAGCTGTGTGTGTGTGTGTGTGTGTGTGTGTGTTTGGTGTGCTCACACATATTCTGTAGTTCTAGGCATTTCAAGCATCCCTCGGTCAGTCCACTCCCTGACAACAGAATGTGTGTGACAATTGCAGGTGTACTTACTCTATTTTAGCATCCTGCACCCAGAATCAGACCCCCTACCTGCTACCACTTTCTTCACTGAGATAAGCATAAGTGTTATGTGCTTTGCCCAACAGTGGCCTATCTTGCAGGCAGCAAAGAACCATGGACCAGTTCTGACCAGGGCCAGAGAAATGTCCTGGGGCTTCTCTTCCTTCTCCTCCTCTTTCTCAGATACAGGACTTACTCCTGTATCTGAACTCAAGAATCACTCCTGGCAGGGCTTGGGGTCAGCAATGGGATCAGCCCAGAGGTGGCGAACACGTGGTTCTTGAGCCGCCATGCGGCTCCCGGCCAAAATGAATGCGGCTCTTTGCCTCTTATTATTTTGTATACTGTGGCTCTTTGCCAAGTTTGGATTTTGTTCTGCTGCTTCTGAGGAGGGACCTCTGAGGAGAGATCTCCAAGAGCGCAGACCCATCTCCCATCCCTCGGAAACAACTGCACGGGCCAGCGAGTGGGGGATCTGTGTGTCACATGTTGTGTCACATCTTGCCGTGAGTTCTTAGTGTGAAGGACGCAGCACACCCTCACCATCACTGCAGGATTTTTACCCTCATTCAAAATTGCAAAATGCAATATGTGTTTAATAGATTATTGTTAAAATTATATGCTTTTGTGTGAGTGTTTGTCTCTTTTGGCAGGTCACTGCGTGGTGTGGCTCACTGACTCTCACAGTTTAAAATTTTGGCTCTCTGTGTTGAACTTGTTCGCCACCTCTGGATCAGCCCTGCCTACTGTCCTTTTTTTTTTTTCTTCTTTACTTATACAGCAGGTGGCGCTCAGGGGATACTCCTGGCTCTGCACTCAGAGATCACTCCTGACAGGCTCGGAGGACCATATAGGATGCAGGGATTGAACCTGGGTCCATTCAGGGTCAGCAATATGCATTGCAAATGCCCTATGGTTGTGCCATCACTCTGCTTCCTACTGTCTTTTCATTCTGGTCTTTGTCCTGTCCTGTGACTTCTGAGCACCTCTCTTCCTACAATGGTCCTCCAGGAGGAGAAAGTGCCTTCCACAGCCTTCTGCTTCTAGTGGGAACAGCAATGATGCCTGTCTGTCTCTTAGAGATCGACTTAGAAGAACAGGAGTGATGGAAAAGTAAACCCAGAACCCCATAACGCAGAGCATACCCACCCAGTAATACAAATACATTACTCAATTGAAACAGCTCAATTACTAACCTGGAATGAATCAAAGAGCCTGGACTACCTTTGTTTTTCTTTTCATATTTCTTTTATTCTTTCCTTTGTTTTTGGTTTTAGGGCCACACCCAGCAGCGCTCAGGGGTTACTCCTGGCTCTATGCTCAGAAATCACTCCTGGCAGGCTCAGGGGACCATGTGGAATGCCGGGATTCAAACCACCGACCTTCTGCATGAAAGGCAAACACCTTACCTCCATGCTATCTCTTCGGCTCCTCCTTTTCATATTTCTATTCTCAGTTTTAGTTTCAAGGGAGAAAGGATCTAAGAATTAACTACTTTAGTCAAAATATGGTATGCGCAGGGTAGGTGCAATAGCATAGCAGGTAGGGTGTTTGCCTTGCACCAGGCTGACCTGGGTTCGATTCCTGGCATCCCATATGGTCCCCTGAGCCTGCCAGGAGTAATTTCTGAACGCAATGCTAGGTTTAACCCCTGAGTGTCATTGGGTGTGACCCAAAGACCACACACACACACACACACACACACACACAAAGGATGTATAATTGCATTTCCAGGGTTTAAATCTATCTAATCTATCTATCTATCTATCTATCTATCTATCTATCTATCTATCTATCTATCTATCTATCTATCTATCTATCTATCTATCTATCTATCCTCACATAAGCTTTAATTTTTTTTGTTTGTTTTTGGGTCACACCAGGCAGCGCTCAGGGGTTACTCCTGGCTCTAGGCTCAGAAATCGCTCCTGGCAGGTTCAGGGGACCATATGGGATGCTGGGATTCTAACCACCATCCTTCTGCATGCAAGGCAAACACCTACTGTCATGCTATCTCTTTGGCCCCCTCATAAGCTTTAATTTTTGTTTATTCAGTCACCATGAAATAGAGTGATCTCTGATTGCAGACCAATCCTTAAACACTGCCTTGTGTGCCAAGCCCCCCCCCAATTCATAGTTTAGGTCATATGGTTAGAGCAGTGCTCAAGCATACAGTTATAGCACACCTTTACCCCCCCCCCCCAAAGTCCCCAGAACCCTCCCTTATTTTACTTTTAAGCCGATCTCCAGATTTAGGTTTCAGTTGTTGTCATTTCTTTTGGCTCAGTGATTTGGAGAAAATTACATAATCTCTTCCAATCTCAATCTCTGCCAATCTCAATTTTTCCCAGTCTCAATTTCAGAACCAAGGAGCCAAGATGTTTATACAATGATACTCAATAGATGGAGGCTGTAAGGGTTTCATTTCTGGGGGTTGTTTCCCTGTGACCGTCCTCCATTGAAAACTGAGTTCACTGCTGTTTCCCCCGGGCCTTGCATGTACAGGCTCACTCAGACAATGCCTGAAAATGACACTGGTCAAGTCCCAAACTGAGTTCACCCTTGGCTCAGGCAGTGCGTGGGCAATGGCATCTGCCTGTATTGCCTTCTCTTTTATTTGTTTGTTTATTTACTATTATATTTTGTTTGGGGCCACACCTGGCAGTACTCAAGGGTTACTCCTGCTCTGCATTAAGGAATCACTTCTATCAGGTTGAGGGGGACCATATGGGATTCTGAATATGAAACCTGGGTCTGCCACATGCAAGACCAATGCCCTACCTGCTCTGGTCTCTCTTTTGGAGGGACCTACACTGGGCATCACTCAGGGGTTAGTCCTGGCTCTGCACTCAGGAATCATTCTTGGCAGGTAAGGGGGACCATATGGGATGCGGGGATTGAACCCGGGTAAGCTGTGTGCAAGGCAAACACGCTTACCTGCTGTACTATTGCTGAGGCCCCTCAAGGCAACTCTTTTTTTTCTCTTTTGCAGGCATAAATTCTTCCCTGGATCATTCTCTCCTTTCAGCCAGACCTTGGTTTATCAGTTGTCACCTACTGTTCTTTGTAATGGACTCTAAGAATGTATTGTTGGTGTTGAGGGGGGCACACTCAGTCATGCTCAGGACCACTTAGTTTGGTGATCAGGGGTCACTCCTAAAGGTGCTCCAGGGACTGGTGCTGGGTGTAGAATCTGGGCCTCCTGCATGCATGGCCTATGCTTTAGTCCACTGAGTTTTTGTTACATCCCAAAAAAATTATTTTAAAACTATTACTTCCCCTTTTTCTTTTGGCTGTTGCAATGTTGGTGTTGCACACACTTGCTTGTGGCTGGCTGGAGGTCACACACTGTTGTGGTGCAGGAGGATCATGGATTAGATGTGAGCTAGTGCAGGGGTCAAACTCAGGGCCTTGGGCCTTAAGTCTGTTAGGCATTGTGTGCTCTTGCCCAGAAGCCTTCCCTGGCCCAAGAGCTTCTTCCTTCTTTGTTAGAAGTTATTTGCCTTCCTGATAAGTTTATTTTATTTTTTTGGTTTTTGGATCACACCTGGCAGTGCTCAGGGGTTACTCCTGTCTCTACGCTCAGAAATTGCCCCTGGTAGGCATGGGGGACCATATGGGATGCTGGGATTCGAACCACTGTCCTTCTGGATATAATGCCTTACCTTCATGCTATCTCTCTGGCCCCTAATTTTAATTTTTTCTTTAATTCAATTATTATTATTATTATTATTATTATTATTTTTTATTATTATTATTATTATTATTATTATTATTATTATTGGTTTAGGGGCTGGCCATAGCAGTAGACTGTGCTGGCATGTGGGGGAACCATGTGGTTGCTGAAGATGGAACCCCATGCTCTTACATCCAAAGCATGTGCTGCAGACATTTGAATCTTCTCTCAAGCTCTGTTTTGTTTTACTATAATAATAATTATTACATATTTTCATTTCAGGGCCACACCTGATTGTTCTCAGGGCTTACTCCTTCCTGGCTATGTGCTCAAGGATCACTCTTGGCAGTGCTCTGGGGACCATAGGGGTACTGAGGTTCTCTCTCTCACTCACTCTCTCTCTCTCTCTCTCTCTCTCCATTCTTCCCTCCCTCCCTCTCTCTGTCTCTCTCTGTCTCTCTGTCTCTCTCTGTCTCTCTCTGTCTCTCTCTGTCTCTCTCTCTCTCTCTCTCTCACACACACACACACACACACACACACACACACACACACACACACAAACACACATATCACACCCAGCCATTCTTAGGACTTACACTTGGCTCTTTATTCAGGAAATACTTCTGGAGATGCTCGGTGGATCATACGGAGTGTAGTGAATTACTGGTCTGCCACATCCAAGGCAAGCTCCCTACATGCCCTAGCCTCTATTTTTACGATTACCATTTTACTATTATTTTACCTCCCTCTCCATCCCTCCCTCCCTCCTTCCCTTCCTTCCAGTGGCATTGAAAGGGGAATCTGTCCCCACCTCTTCTGAGGTCTTAGAACTGTCAGCCAGGATCAGACTTCCTATGGAGTTAGGTGCCATTTTCTTCTGGAGTTTAGTGAAAGAGCTGAGTGGTTTTTCTCCCTGGCATCATTTTGACCTATGATTTAACATGCTGGACTCAAATGGAGAATGGAAAAGCAATATGAATCTTCCCAGAGTTTCTGGGTAACCTGGAAGAATTTAAAGTATATATGGTGAAAAGAAATAAAATAATTTTTCTTTGCAGCTCCCCAGGACTCGCCCTTAACGCCCTAGACCCCACCCCTTCCTAAATCCTAAAACAACCTTGCCCTTGACCAAAAGATACAGTTTAACTGTTGGGCTTCACGAGGACCCCCACCCCTTCCTAAATTTCAAGGACTTGCCCTTGACATTTTAACTGTTGCAAACTTTACCTGGAGTTATCTAAAGCTTGCAAAAATGTAAGTTCTATAAAGGCTTGTTAAATCTGGTTCGGCACTCTCATCCTCTGGCCTATGCTAAACCATGTTGGGAGTCTGGCATATGCTGACATAATAAAACCCATTGTTATTGCATGGTCTCTGCCTCTTGGAGTCATTAGAGGGGTGCTGTGGAATTCCCGACCTTATCATTGGCAGTTTTGGATGTCATTTTGGCAAGGATACAGGCCATATCAACATTTGAAGGAAGTGAGAGTCCAAGCAGGTGTGCTGTGAGGATGCCAGTCTGCCACTGACCCCTTCATAGTGGGCTATTGATGAGTGGCTTCAATTAGAGGTAGGAGTGTAACTTTGTAATTCCACATAATCAAAAAAATGTATGAGCTTTGGGGCTCTAATCTTTTTTTTTTTTTTTTTTTTTGGTTTTTGGGCCACACCCGGCAGTGCTCAGGGGTTACTCCTGGCTGTCTGCTCAGAAATAGCTCCTGGCAGGCATGGGGGACCATATGGGACACCGGGATTCGAACCAACCACCTTTGGTCCAGGATCGGCTGCTTGCAAGGCAAACGCCGCTGAGCTATCTCTCCGGGCCCTGGGGCTCTAATCTTGACTCTCCAACTTATTTACTATGTTACTAGGGCACTTGGAAACCGCAGGGGCACAGCGCTTACGCTGGGGTCACATCTCTGGGGGTAAAAAGAGGAAAGATGTCAGCCCTCCACTGTATCAGCAGTCTAGCTCGGGTTAAAGGTCAGACCACTGGTTAGAAAGGTCACCGGGGGCAGCGGTGGGGAAACCGAGCATGCGCCAGAGGGGGAAGCTCAGCAGCGCTCAAGCCCCGCCTTCTATGGGAAAAGTTACTGGCTCGCGCATGCGCACGAAAGGCGGCCTGAAGCGCGACAGGAAGGGGCGGGACCGGAAAAGAAGGGGGCGGGACCACACAGCTCCGCGATACTCGCCCGGAGGCTCCGCGAACTGCTCCGGCCGCTAGCAAGGGAAGGGCGGGGCCTCGGGCCGTTACCATTACGTGCCATTGAAGGGCTTGAAGATTTTGCCATGAGCACACACCAGGAGCTGGGAAGGCGGCACCGCCGTGCCTGGACCCCTGAGGACCCTTCAGAACCGTTTTACTCTCATGCATGCTTTGGGTCCAGGGCGTGTGTGTGTGGGGTCACGGCCAGAAGTCTCACAGCTGCCCCTGGAGGGGCGTGGCTTAGGCGCACTGGGGGCGTGGCGTAGTCGCACCGGTGTGGGGTAAGCGCGTTGGGGGCGTGGCCTGGACCACGTTGTCTGGCATGGGCGTGACACGAGCACGTTGGGGGCGTGACATAGACGCACTGGGGGCGTGGTTTAAGCGCGTTTTGGGCATGACGTAGGCGCACTGGGGCGTGGCTTAAGCGCGCATTGGGCGTGGCGTAGGCGCACTGGGGCGTACGTAAGCGCGCTGGAGGCGTGGCGTAGGCGCACTGGGGCGTGGCTTAGACTCGTTGTGGGCGGAGCTACCGGTGCCCTTGCCGCTCGCTGGGGACGCGCGGCTACTTGCGCAGTTGCCGCGGTTGGGAGCTGGGCCCAGGCCCGAGGGCAGCGGTTGTCACCATGTTTCGCCGGGCGACGTGCAGGTGAGGCTCCGGGCCGCGCGGCGCCGCTCGGCGGGAGGACCCGGGCTGACCCACGTGGCTAGTGATTGCGCGCGAGGGTCGCGGTCCCCGTCTGCGCGCTCCGGGGCACCTGTCACCCTGGGCGCGGCGGACCGGGCTAAGCTAGGGCACCCCGGGTCATCGGCGGGTCGGGCGGAGCTAGCTCGGGTGCTCGGGGGTGCGCGGGGCGGTGAGCTCCTCCGGCCTCGGGGTGATCGGTCCGCGGCGTTCGTCTGCCCGCAGCGTGGGCCGGACCCTGGCGGGCGCCCTGGGGTCCCGACAGAAGCACAGCCTCCCCGACCTGCCGTACGACTACGGCGCCCTGGAGCCGCACATCAACGCGCAGATCATGCAGCTGCACCACAGCAAGCACCACGCCACCTACGTCAACAACCTGAACGCCACTGAGGACAAGTACCAGGAGGCGCTGGCCAAGGGTAGGTCTGCGCGGCTGACCCCCCACCCCCACCCCACCCCGGGAACCGGCCCATCTCCGCTTGCAAATACTGAGACTTCACTGGGGTTTGGAGTCCCGGTCCAGCGGGGAGGCTGACCCGGGTTCGATCTCCAGCGCACCCCATAAGGTTTCCCCCCAACCCACAGCCCCGACTGCAAGGCCTGGAGTAAACCCCGGGCACCGCCGGGTGGACTCAAAAGCTAACATAAAACTGAAAATTCAGTTAAAAACAGAGTTGGAGTTACTGTTTGCTTGTTTACTTATTTGTTTATTTTTGGGGCCATACCCGGCATTGCTCAGGGGTTACTTCTGGCTCTGTGCTCAGGAATCACACATCTTATGAAATGCGAGAGATGGAACCCGGGTTGGGCACACACAACCACCCACGGGCAGTGCCCAGGCGAACCAATCAAACTAGGCCTCTCCAATGCAAAGCTTTTTGAGTTTCTTTCCAACCCTCTTCCTGTTTGGTGCTGCAGTTAATCCTCTTCTAAATGTGGATTAGTTCACATTCAAAAGTGAGTGAAACCACTTCCCAAGTGTTTTTAGCCACCAGGTTCAAGGTTTAAAGATTAAGATCGGTTGACAGTTTGTGTCCTGGGAATTCCGTGTTTATGTCTCTACAAGGTCATCTCAGTTGTCAGTGAAATAATGGTTTGTGGGCTCTTTGTGTTTGTGTAAGAAGCCAAGCTGTTATATGCGCTTTATTTCCTTTCAAGGCTCCTTCTCTTCTTGGAACTTTGAAACTGGCCAAGTAGACCCGAGGCGCAGGCCTTTGCACCTAGTGGGAACAGCTGGTAGTTCAGTCCCCTGATAACTGGAAGCTGCTGGCTGCTGCAGAGGGAGGGGGAGGAAAGCCCCCTTGGGAAGATTTGCTTGTGGTCATTAGAACCCCAGTATTGGGAAAGGTGCTATGATTTACCAAAGGAGGGTGAACAAGGATGTCAGGAGGAGGGAGGGTGCATCATCATGCCAGTCTGGGGTTTCTGCTATGTGGAAACAGTTCCTGTGTGGCCACATCTGCCACCCAAGGGCTTTCTTTTTTTATCAGTGTTTATTTTTTTCCCCACACTCAGTGGTGCTCAGGGATCACTCCTGGAGGGGCCAGGAGTGGGGGATTTATTGGGTGCTTGGAATCAAATTCAGGCTGGCTCTGTGCAAGACAAGAGCCCTGCTCACTGTGCTGTAGTTCTGGCATTCCCTCTCAGTGTTGAAACAATGTTTAACTTCAGGTCATTTCTTTATTCACTTTTCATTTTTTTAGATTTCTCATTTTTTTTACCTTCTTCCCCCTCCCTCTTCAAATTAATAGAAAATGAATAGGCTTCATTTTGTATAAAGATTATAGTTTAAAAATTATTGAGCTGAATCTCCATAGTTGGAGCCGTAACAGGGAAAGAAGGTCAGTCAAATGACACTAATTCTGGTGACATCCACTTTCCCCAGAACAAACTATCAGGACAGAAATGGAAGTGATACCGAGGGACGTGGTCTCCAGAAAGGTCTTTTTAGGGTGTTTTGGGCCATACTCTGTGGTGCTTGGCTGCTCCTGGCTCTCTGTTCTAATATTTACTGCTGGGCATGTTTGGGGAGTCAGAAGGGAAATGACTGGGCATCTTTCACGCAAAACACTCTTTAACCCCTTTCAGAAATTTGTTGTAAATGCATACTTAAGTCCCTGAAACATCAGAAGCTAACTTTAAGGTAGTGTAATAAAGCTGGGAACTTGCTCAGCACATGGAGCACAGACTTGTGTGTAGGAGGTGTGAGGTCCAGCCCGAAGTCGACCCTCACCATACCACTGTGTATGGCCCCAAACTGAAAGCAAAAAAGATACTGGGAGGATTAAAATTTTTTTCAATAATTTAATAATGATTCTTTTTCACTTAAAACATAGTAATTGTTGGGGTCAGAGATATAGTGTGGAGGTAAGGCGTTTACCTTGCATGTACAAGGATGGTGGTTCAAATCCCGAGCCTGCCAGGAGCGATTTCTGAGTGTAGAGCCAGGAGTGACCCCTGAGCGCTGCTGGGTGTGACACACACACACACACACACACACACACACACACACACACACACACATTTTTTTTGTTTGTTTTTTTGGGAGCGATTTCTGAGTGTAGAGCCAGGAGTGACCCCTGAGCACTGCTGGGTGTGACCCAAAAACCACACACACACACACACACACACACACACACACACACACACACACACACACACACGAGTGACCCTTGAGCACCACACACACACACATACACACACTACACATTTTTTTTTGCTTGTTTTTTTGGGGCTTGGGGGACCCTATGGGATGGGATGCCCGGATTCGAACCACCGACCTTCTGCATGGAAGGCACCTCCATGCTATCTATCTGGCCCCTGGTTACACATTTAAATTTTTTTTACTTACTATTTAGAATTTTGGGGGGCTGTACCTGCCTGTGCTCCGGGATTCCTCCTGACTGTTCTCAGAGGGTCATTCTTTTTTTTTTTTTTTGGTTTTTGGGTTACTCCTGGCTCCACGTTCAGAAAATGCTCCTGGCAGGCTTGGGGGACCATATGGGATGTCGGGATTCGAACCAATGACCTTCTGCATGAAAGGCAAATCCCTTACCTCCATGCTATCTCTCTGGCCCCAGAGGTCACTCTTGGTAATCTTCAAGGGACCCTGTGTGAAGCCTGGGATCTTTCCAGTTCTTAAAAATGCTTAAAAAAATGCTTAAAATCTTAAGGCTGGAATGATAGCATGGCAGATTGGATCTTTGCCTTGCATGCTGTGACCTGGGTTTGATTCCCAGCGGCCCCCTGACATTGCCAGGAGTGATTTCTGTGTATAGAGCCAGCAGTAAGACTTGAGCACTGCTGTGGCCCAAACAAACAAAAACAAACCAAAACGTATGTAAAATCTAAGGAAAATTCAGCATGAACTATGAAAGAAATGAGACTACTTTAAAACAAATTATTTTGGGGGGCCACACTTGGCAGTGTTCAGGGCTTACTCCTAGTGCGTGGGAGACCCTTTCGGATGCTGAGGATCGAACTGGGGTCTGCTGTGTGCACGGTAAGCATCCTGCCTGCTGTCCTGCTGTTGTGGCCCACAAGACCAGTTTTTTCCATGTATTGGTACTCTGAGGGCCATCAGGTGCCAGCTGCAGTTATGTAACCCCCAAGGGCACTCATTGCCCATGTCCTTGAGTTTGCCTCTTGGTAGCTACTGAAGATGAATAGCTTTGTTAGAGCAAGGATCTCATTGTTAAAACAGTTCAGTGACGTGTGTGTGTGTGTGTGTGTGTGTGTGTGTGTGTGGTGTGTGTGTGTGTGGTTTGGGGGCCCCAGGCCTATGGCCCTACAGACCATCTGACCTACCCTGAGCTCTGTCTTCAGCCATCTGACCTACCCTGAGCTCCATCTTCAACCCATCTGTGACTTCTGGATGTCTGGCCACCTCCTTAGTCAGCAAAGGTGCATGAAGCTTTTCATACATGCTGTTCAGCTCTCTCCTGGCTCTGCACTATGAATCACTCCTGGCGGTGCTTAGTGAACCTTATGGTATGCTGAGGATCAAATTCGGGTTGCCCACCTGTGAGGCAGGTGTCCTCCCTGCTGTTAGATTTCTCTAACCCCCAGATGTATGTTCTTATTTTTAAAGTATAAATATGAGAATTTCTCTCTGTCATTTTTTGTTTGTTTTTTGGGTACATCCGGCAATACTCTGGGGTTACTTCTGGCTCTGTACACGGGAATTACTCCTTGTGGTACTCTGGGGACCATATGGGATGCTGGGGGTCAAACCTCATCAGTTGTATGCAAGATAAATGCCCTTCCCACTGTGCTATTGCTCCAGCCACAGTAGTGATTTTTTTTTGGGGGGGGGGGTTTGGGTTACACCCAATGGGGCTTAGGTGTTACTCCTAGCTCTGTGCTCAAAAATCACTCCTGGCAGACATAGGGGACCATATGGGATGCTGGAAATGTGGGTCTGCCCCAGATTGGCTGTGTGCAAGGCAAACACCCTATCGCTGTGCTATTGCTCCAGCCTCTCACAGCAGTGAATATTATGGACATTACCTCCCCACTCCCCCAAAGTCTTTTGGTGTGTATTTTTCCATCTTTATTTGGTGTATTTTAATTTTGGGACCGAATAAATAGACATGGTCCTGTCAGGAACCTCTTGCCAAATGGGACACATTACTAATAAGAAAGGAAACCCACAACCAACAGCGTTAAGGCTATTTATTTTGTAGGGGAAACGAGGGGTTGCATCATTGTATGCAAAGATGAGCCTCTCTAGTGTTGTGACATGGTACCCAGCAAATAAGAGTGTCTTACATGGTTGGAGGGAGCTTTTCCATAACCCATTTCTGTTTCTGTTGTAGGCGATGTGACCACACAGGTGGCCCTCCAGCCTGCTCTCAAGTTCAACGGTGGAGGCCACATTAACCACACCATTTTCTGGACAAACCTGAGCCCGAATGGTGGCGGGGAGCCCAAAGGTGGGTACCGGAGCTGTTGTTGTAGCTACCTTTGTGTTACCAGCTTTTGTATTACCTCAGTTCTTCCTGCAGGGCCCTTATGTGTCCTCAAGGCCTCAGTGAAGTAGACTGAGGAACAGGGCTGGGGAGGACAAGTGAGTACTTTACTTGATTTCTCTTGATTTTGGGGCCACACCCCATCAGTGATTAGGAGTTACTCCTGGCTTTGCACTCAGGGATCACTTCTGGTGATGCTCCAGGGATCATACGGGATGCTGGAGATCAAACCTGGGTTGGCTACAGGCAAGGTAAATGCCCTCCCTGCTCTGATCCCTCAGAGGGATTGTCAGCATCTAACCTGGATGGCCTAAGACTGAGGGCCCTAGGGGGCCACCTGGTGGTCACACAGAAGTTTCTGGAGCCACCAGCAGCAGGTTCTCCACAGCACATCTGGTGTCCACCTTGAAGGAGACGTGCCATAGGTGTTGGGGAAGACTCTGAGGTTACTCTGTCCTGCTTGCAGAGGACATTCTTGCTTTGGGGCCTGGGCAAGACACCTCAGCAGGAGCCGAGAGTGAGGACCTGGGTGCAGGCCTGTGTATGGCGGACTCCAGTTCATTCCCTTGCACCACAAGATCCTCCAGCCCTGCTGAGCATGCCTCCAAATCATAGCAGATGCCTCATTTTGCTCCTGTTGACCTGGGGACGCAGGAGGGCCCTTCTGGCTTCTGTGGGTAGGGCCAGCCCTCAGTGGCCGGGGTAATTTTGTTAATGACCAGGGCTGGGGAGTGGCTGGGGAGATGGCTCAGAGGGCTCGGTGCTTTTTATGTGCGGAGCCGGGTTCACCCCTCAGGACCTCGGTATCCCAAGATACCGGGGATGTTCCCCACCCAAAAGTAAAACAAAGCGATATTTTACATTATTACAGGATAAGAGTACTACAGCCCTTCAAATATGCCCTGTTTCAGTACTAAAACAGGAAATTATCTTTTTTTAAATAATATATGAAATAATATAGGAATAATAGGAAAAATTTAGGCAGAACTAGATAATAACCACAATATTTTATTCCCCAGTGGAAGCAGAATTGGAAGGCATAGAAATTTGAGATGGCTTCAAGGGCTGTCACACATGTGCAGAGTACAGGAGACTTGGGTTTGGGCCGGAGACAGTGTATATAGCAGAGCATGTTTATCCACTTGACTGATCTCAGGTAGTTGGACACCACATGTTTCCTGATAAAAAGGGAGCTTCATTGAGGCATCTCCTATCTCATGTTATACACACAATTTTGTGTGCATTCACACACACCACACACACACATCTCCTATCTTATACACACAATTTTGCGTGCATTCACACACACACACACACACACACACACACACACACACACACACACACACACACACACACACACACACACACACAGAGCTTTGTGGGCCCACAATGGGCCTGCCTGTCTGTGGGTTCCTAGAATTGCATCCCTTCAGCCCTGTGGCATCTTCTTGTGCCTGGGAGCCCCTGATGGTGCTCTAGCAGCACCTGAAAGTACTTCAGGTCACAGGCTGCTGTCTGTCTCCCACTCATGGGCATTCTGCTTCTGCTCTCCAGGGGAGCTGCTGGAAGCCATCAAGCGGGACTTTGGTTCCTTCGAGAAATTCAAGGAGAAGCTGACAGCCCTGTCGGTGGGTGTCCAGGGTTCCGGCTGGGGCTGGCTTGGCTTCAACAAGGAGCAGGGCCGCCTGCAGATTGCTGCTTGTTCCAACCAGGACCCCCTGCAGGGGACTACAGGTCAGTCCATGGGGGGTGAGGAGGGTCCCTGCAGACTGTGCCTGCTGTAAGTCTGGGAAACTAGGGGTGCCCGGTAAGTTCTGAGCAGCTCATGCACCGGGCATGTGCCCATAGATCGGCCTTTGGAGCTCAAGGGCATTTTTGTGCAGAGTTGCACCGCTCTGTTTCCCCTTGAGCTCTGCTTCCTTTCATACTGGCCCTCTGGGCACACTCAAACAGGTGCTTAATATAGGCTGAAGTTCAACCTGGAGTGGGAAGGCAGCAGGGCTCAGCCTTACTGTTGTCCCTACATGTCTGGCCTCTCTTCTGAGCTCTGAGAGCCAGACTTCTTGGGGGGCCTTATGAGGCCTGGTGAGTGAAGACAGGCATGCTGGAGGTACCTGACCTGCCCACCAAATCCTTCCTCTGGAGCAGGATGGAGAAGCCCTGACTGGGGAAATGGTCCCCAGTCACCTGGGAGGTTTTTGTTTGTTTGTTTGTTTTGGGGCCACACCCAATGATCAGGGATTACTCTTGGCTCTGCATTCAGGAATCACTCCTAGCAGGGATTGGGGGACCAAATACGATGCCAGGGATTGAACCCTGGTTGGCTCCATGCAAGGCAAATGCTGTGCTATCACTCCGGCACTTAATGAGATTCTGATCTTCATGAAGGACCCCAGGTGACACCACCTGTACCCAATTTCCGGCCACCTTTTTTCCCCTCCTCTTATTCATACCTTGTCTGTAGGACTCACTTCATGGGTAGACCTCAAACTTCCCATTGAGTGAGCTTCTATGGTGAACGTGAAGCAGAGGTGGGAGCAGCTTTGGGATCTGCTGGCTGGGAGGATCCTGGGAGGACTGTGGGCTGTGAAGCCCTTGGGTGGGAATGAGCCAAAATCCTGGCAGCTCTTTTCCTCTTTTTGGTTGTGGGAGGGCGCACACCTGATGATGCTCAGGGTTTATTCTGGCTCTGTGCTCAGGAATCACTCTTAGTGGTGCTCAGGGGACCCTGTGGGATGCTGGGGATTGAACCAACCCGGGTCGGCTGAGTGCAAGGCAAACACCCTCTTCACTGTGCTAGTGCTCCAGCCCCCCCCAGTTCTGGCATTTTGCTGGTGGGTGAAGCCATGGAAATACTTCACTACCCTGCTTATCAGTAGGAATTGGTTGGTCAGCAGATCTGTTCTACTTGTGTCGTTTTCCTAGAGGAAAGTTTTTCTCTGTGAATTTTATTTTCTAAAAACATATTAATTTATTTGGGCTGGGGTGGCATGAAGTGTTTGGGATCAAGCCAGGGATTTGCATTTGCTCATTAGTACCTGCTCTGCCTCTGAAGCAGTGTGTCTGGCCCCTGAGAATTGGATGTATCTGTCAGGAGTTAGGCCAAGCCTTTCAGATGTGTAGTTATGGGGGCCAGAGAGATAGTAAAGTGATTCTTTTTATGACTGAAACCCAACTACAAACATGTTTGTGATCATGGTGCTTAAATACAGATATTATTTAAGAGGCCCAGAGAGATGGCACAGTGGCATCTGCCTTGCAAGCAGCTGATCCAGGACCAAAGGTGGTGGTTCGAATCCCGGTGTCCCATATGGTCCCCTGTGCCTGCCAGGAGCTATTTCTGAGTAGACAGCCAGGAGTAACCTCTGAGTATCGCCGGTGTGGCCTAAAAACAAAAACAAAAAAGAGAGATACTTAAGTGGGAAGATACTGTTTTTGTTTGCAGCCAACCTGGGTTCTATCCCTATTACCTCATATAGCTCTGCCAAGTGCTATCAGGAGTGCTCCTTGAGCATAGAGTTGGAGTAAACACTGAGCATCACCAGATGTGGCCCCCAAGCAAAGACATTATCAAACCCCCAAATACATAAGTTATGTACATACTCAGATTTGATTTCTTTTTATTTTTTGGGTGATGTTCAAAGATTAATACAAGTTTTGAGTTTATAAGTGACCTGTGATGGTGTTGAGGGACCACATGCGCTATAGGGATTTATACTGGGGTTGGCTGCCTGCAAGCTAAGGGTCTTACCTCCTGTACTATCTGTTCAGTCCCTCAGGCTTGAATTTGTAAATCAGTTTGAACCCATTTTACTGTGTATCACAGTGTCCCACCCCTCATCCCACCCCACCGCCCCAAAGAATAGAGTTTAAGAGGTTTAAATATGGTATTTAGACTTGGGAAAATTCTGTCTTGCACAAAACTGAAAAATGGAGAAGGATGTTGGAAAGGTGATTTGGGAGCATAGACAGTGAAGTGATGTTTGGTTTAGTCTGAGAGGATGCAGTGTTTGCTACCTACTGAGTGAAACTCCTCATTTCCCCATCTTTCCCACAGGCCTTATTCCACTGCTGGGGATCGATGTGTGGGAGCATGCCTACTACCTGCAGTATAAAAATGTCAGGCCCGATTACCTAAAGGCCATTTGGAATGTGATCAACTGGGACAACGTGGCGGAGCGGTACAAGGCTGGTAGAAAGTGAACTATGAGCTGCACCCCGTGTGCTCCAAGTTCTCTGTATATTTTTCAGTCTCGTAAAACTCTCATCCCATCCAGCCAGGTTCTGCAATTTCTGCCTGAATGTAGCTTGTTTGGGTCTTTGATGGACATAATTTCCTGCTGCAAATAAATTTCTTGTGTTAAAATTTTGTTATTGGATAACTGCTTAGAAAATTAAATACTTTGTGTGATGTCATTGTTTTGAACATTTTCTTCCAAGAGCTGGGAGATTACGATCATTGTAAACCTGTGAAATGTTGGTATTGAGGCCTTGGGATGACTTCTCCTTTTGCTCTATTGCAGTTAGAGAAATTGAGTTACTTTTATTTTCTTTCTGTTTTTGTTTTTGGGCCACACCTGGTGGTGCTCAGGGATCACTTCTGGCAGGTGCAGAGGACCATAGAGGATGCTGGGGATCAAACCTGGATCAACTGCTTGCACTGTGCTATTGCTCTGGTCCCCAAATTTGAGTCTTTTTTTTTTTTTTTTTTTGGGTTCTCTTACTTGTTTAACAATTAAATGTTCATTACTTCTCAAGGAAAATAGGTTTTCTCTAGAATTTTTATCTGTAAGTAATCCTCTCTGGTATTATTTCTGGTAGAGATCACCCAGTGATGGGCTTGGAATATAGCTCAGCTGTTGAAGCACTTGATCCTGGGTTTGATTCCTAGATTGCCAATAAAAAATAAAAATCATTTGGGCCAGTGGTGCTCAGGGGTTACTTTTGGCTCTGCATTCAGGAATCACTCCTGGCGGGCTCAAGGGACCATATGGGGTGCTGGGGATTGAAACCGGTTGTTTATGGACCACATCTGGCGGTGCTCACCTGGCTTAGTACCTGAAGGCTTACTCTTGGCTGGCACCGTATGCAGTGCTGGGGATCAAGTCCTGGCCTCTTGTATGTAAAGCATGAATGAGCTCCAGCCCTTAGTGCTAGTAGAGCGATTTCTGAGTGCATAGCCAGGAGTAACCCTTGAGCATCAACGGGTGTGGCCCAAAAATAAAAACAAAAACAAAAAACCAAACTTCTTTGGTGAATGATTTGCTGAAAACAAGCCTTGCTAGGTCTTTCCTGGAAGAGGCCTGGGCCAAACCAAAGGCAGGACACTGGCCAGGGGGAGTCACAGGCAGGACCTGAGGAGGCAGGATAGCTGGAAATGTTTCCCAAACAGCTTCCCCCAAACCTGGAATTAAAACAGGAACCAAAACAGAAAACCAAAACAAAACAGGAAACAAAGAGTATTGGTGCTATGTTACACCCCTCCTGTTGGGACTCTGATGGCTTGCTCCTTTTCAAGTGTTCAACATAAAGCCAGATCTTCCCACTTCAGTGGGAAGTGCCTAAAACTGCCCTTTGCAGGCGTCCGCCCGGAGTCCCCAATATCAGAAGCCACCGTCTTACCGCTTGCACTGCTGCTCCATCCCTGAAAGAAGTGTTGACTTTCCTTGGTGTGGAGTTTGAAATTCAGTTACTGTGAATTACAATTATTCAGGATCGGGGTCCAGGCAGACAATGTTTCAATACCAATTTCTTCACCAATGTTCACTTTCTTCGTTATGTCCTCCTTTCTCTTCAGGGAGAGTGGATCGCACTTTTGCCAGAAGATGTGTTGGCCCCACAAGAAACATTTGTGTGTGGTTTCATTATTTCACATTTGCCACCCGTGCAATCCACTCTCCCTGAAGTGCATTCATTGAAATCCCACTGACGTTATAGGACAGAAGCTGCTTGCAGCAGACAACAACCACACAATAACCACGGTCCTGAAATAATACAAAAAAAAGCACACACACACACACACACACACACACACACACACACACACACACACACAACAATGGAAAAAAAAACTAACAAAACCAAAAAAATTTAATTTGTGCTTTTTTTTTTTTTCCCATAGGCACAGTGAATATTGGGGGAAAATTAGAAAGGGAATTCCCTTGGCCTAAGAGATACAGGATTTCTCCGCCCACGAAATATACTGTCATGGGAATAACTACACGCTCCTTACATGTTCTTTTACTCTCCCCTACGTCCTTTTGTGGTGTCTGGAAACTTACCACTTCGTCATGGAAGATAAAATCAGTCCTCTGTAGCTAGATATCTAGGTATTTGCACAGGTTAAAGGATGGAGCCTTGGATGGAATCTTTATGGTTCAGGTTCTCTTTTGACTTTGATCATTAGTGATCCCTGGGAGTGCTTAGGGACCATGTGTGGAACCGGGAATTTGAACTGGATCTTGGCCAACTCAGCTGCATGCAAGACTGCCTGACCTTTCTCTGGCCTTATTTAAAAAAATTTATGTACTGGGGCCAGAGTGATAGCACAGTGGCAGGGTGTTTGCCTTGCAAGAGGCTGACCCAGGATAAACTGCAGTTTGATTCCCCGGTGTCTCTATGGTCCTCCAAGCTAGGAGTGATTTCTGGTCTGGGCATATAGCCAGGAGTTATCCCTGAGTGACACAAGGTGTGGCTCAAAAACAAACAAAAAAATAAAAAAATTATGTACTGAGCAATGAGGGCATTAACTTTGCATGAGGCTGAACCAGATTCGGTTTCCCCAGCATTCCATATGGTCCCCTGAAATTTCAAGGAGTGATCTGAGTGCTGAATCAGGAATAACCCATGAGTACTGCTGGGTGTGGCCCAAAACAAAAAACAACAAACATTTACATAGGGGTCACTCCTGGTTGTGCCTAACAGAGTGTGTGATTCTGAGCAAAAGGCAAATCAAATACACTATCACGACATTGTTCATTTAGGTTGGAGTGACTAAGATTGATAGGTCGGGTATTCCACATGCACCCCTCTAATGACTCCAAGAGGCAGAGACCGTGCAAAAGCAAGGGGTTTTATTATACAAGCATGCAGGGGCTCTCCCAGAGGATGAGAGAGCCTCGAACCAGATTTAACAAGCCTTTATATAGCTTACAGTAGGGTGGACCATTTCAGGGAGTATGTGATACTTGACATTTGCTCAGTTACATTTTTTTTTTTTTTTTGGTTTTTGGGCCACACCCGTTTGATGCTCAGTGGTACTCCTGGCTATGCGCTCAGAAATCGCCCCTGGCTTGGGGGGACCATATGGGACGCTGGGGGATCGAACCGTGGTCCGTCCTACGCTAGCATCCTACGCTATCGCTTGCAAGGCAGACACCTTACCTCTAGCGCCACCTTCCCGGCCCCTCCAGTTACATTTTTTTAAGATTTAGGGGCCGGTGAGGTGGCGCTAGAGGTAAGGGGTCTCAAACTCAATTTACCTGGGGGCTGCAGGAGGCAAAGTTAGGGTGATCCTTGAGTGCAAAATCAGTAGTAAGCCTTGAACATTGGGGGTGTGTGACCCAAACAACTAAAACAAAACAAACCAAAAAAGATTCCTCTAGGGCAGGGCCACAAAATGTTGTACGGAGGGCTGCAAACGGCCCGCGGGCTTCGAGTTTGAGACCCCTGAAGGTGTCTGCCTTGCAAGTGCTAGCCAAGGAAGGACCGCGGTTCGATCCCCCGGCATCCCATATGGTCCCCCCAAGCCAGGGGCAATTTCTGAGCACTTAGCCAGGAGTAAAACCCCTGAGCATCAAATGGGTGTGGCCCAAAAAGCCAAAAAAAATTTTTTTTTTCAAGATTTAGATAACCACAAATCATAAGTTTTGCAACAGTTGAAATGTCAAGGGCATGGGCTGGCAAGGTGGCACTAGAGGTAAGGTGTCTGCCTTGCAAGTGCTAGCCAAGGATCAGGACTGCAGTTCGATCCCCCGGCGTCCCATATGGTCCCCCCAAGCCAGGGGCAATTTCTGAGCACTTAGCCAGGAGTAACCCCTGAGCATCAAATGGGTGTGGCCAAAAAACCAAAAAAAAAAAAAAAAAAAAAGAAAAAAGAAAAATAAAATGTCAAGGGCAAGTTCTTGGGATTTAGGAAGGGGTGGGGTTCTTGTGAAGCTCAACAGTTAAAATGTAACTTTTGGTCAAGGGTGAGTCCTCGGGAAGCTGCTGAGAAAGATTATTTTATTTCTTTTACCTTTCAAGATTTACAAAGCATGTCTTTCATATAACTTACCTGGCTTCAGTCTCACACCCCATATGTTCCCTCCCAGCACCTCCAAGAGTAATCTTTGAGCGTAGATTCAGGAGTAGGTTCTGAACACAGCCAAAGCTGTGGGCCAAGACCATAACAAAACAAAAGCCCCAACTTCTTCTTTCTTGGTGTCTGGGCACTGAACAGGGTAGACTCTGATCCTGAGTGAGGGAGAGCCCAGTCCTCAACTCTCTCTGGGACCTCCCAGACTGTCTCCCACATCTCTTGCCACAAGAATTCTTTCCTCTACAAGGCTGTTGGGAGGAGAATGTAGGACTTTATTCTCTCAATTCAACGTTCCCTCTACCCGCACCTCTTCAAAAGTATGCCCTATATCAGAAAAACCAAGTATCAGAAACCCCAAGAGCCCTTTGACCTCTGTTCTTTGACCTCTGTTCTTCAGTCCAAAGAGATGCCCTTATGGCTGTTACACCACTCTTGAACAGAAGATGGCAGCATTGCTACGCTTTCCTTGTGGACAGATAGAGCAGGAGGAGCTGGCAGACCCAAAATTTTATTTGGTGTCTTTTCTTTTCTTTTCTTTTCTTTTTTTTTTTTTTTTTTTGGTTTTTGGGCCACACCCTGTGACGCTCAGGGGTTACTCCTGGCTATGCGCTCAGAAGTTGCTCCTGGCTTCTTAGGGGACCATATGGGACACCGGGGGATCGAACCGCGGTCCGTCCTAGGCTAGCGCAGGCAAGGCAGGCACCTTACCTCCAGCGCCACCGCCCGGCCCCTCTTTTCTTTTCTTTTCTTTTCTTTTCTTTTCTTTTCTTTTCTTTTCTTTTCTTTTCTTTTCTTTTCTTTTCTTTTCTTCTCTTCTTCTCTTCTCTTTTCTTTTCTTTTCTCTTTTTTCTCTTCTCTCCTCTCCCCTCCTCCCCTCCCTTCCCTCCCCTACCTTTCCCTCCCCTCCTTCCTTCCCTCCCTCCCTCCCTCCCTCCCTCCCTCCCTCCCTCCCTCCCTCCCTTCTTCCTTCTTCCTTCCTTCCTTCCTTCCTTCCTTCCTTCCTTCCTTCCTTCCTTCCTTCCTTCCTTCCTTCCTTCCTTCCTGATTCTGGGCCACACCCGGTGATACTCAGGGCTTACGAATTTGCTCCTGGCTTGGGGGGCCATATGGGACGCCAGGGGATCAAATTGAGGTCTGTCCTGGGGTCAGCCGCGTGCAAGGCAAACACCCTATTGCTGCGCCATTGCTCCAGCCCTTTCTTTTTTATTTCTCTTGATTTATTTGAGCACTATGGTTTACAAAGTTATTTGTAATAGAGTTGTTTCTGGCATTCAGTGTTCCAACGTCAATCCCACCACCAGTGTAGCCTTCCCTCCACCAGTGTCCCCAGTTTCCCACCTCCCTCCCAAACCTGTCCCCTTAGCAGGCACAAAATAATTTACTTATTTTGCCTGTTACAACAAAATGGCCAATGGAATTATCCAGACAAAATTCAGCAAAAGGGAATTTGTGAAAATTGTTCTATCTCCCAATGGGGAGTCATTGTCTGAGGGTTTATTGAGTTGTTTGTTCTAATTGACCTGCTGTGGCTTTCTGTTGAGTTTTGTTTTTGTTTTTGAGCCACACTTAGCAACGCTAAGGGGTTACTCCTGGCTCTGCGCTCAGAATTTACTCCTGGGGGACCATATGGGATGCCAGGGATTGAACCTGGGTTGGCCGTGTGCAAGGCAAATGCCCTAACCACTGTGGTATCGCTCCAGCCCCACCTGTGTTGTGTTTGTTTGTTAAGCTTAGGTGGCTTCTGTGCTACTTTCCCCTCTAATTTGCTGCATTTCTAGTGGGCTGGCAGGATTGTGGAAGTTAGGAGGTGTTGGGAGCTTCTGGACCTGTAGAACTGGGCAGATGAATCTACATAATGACAGCTTTAGGATGCGGGATGTAAGTGTAGCTGCTGGGTCTTCCAGAAGTATGGAGGGGGGACAGAAAGGGAGGAAACTGCTGCTCCACTCTGAAAAGACCCCAGGATTCTCAGCCCGGACCAGTGTGACTAGAATTTTCTTTGGTTTGGTGTCTGCCGAGATTAGTCATGAAACAGAGAAGTTGTGGTGTTGGCATGGTGGCAACTATGAGCTGTGGGGTTTTGGAAGAGATTCCACCTGATTGGGATCTGAGAACCATATGGGATGCCAGGGATCGAACCAGGTCTAGCCACATGTAAAGCAAACACCCTACTTGTATGATCTCTCTGGCCCCTGTTTGCTTTTGACCTCCTCACCACACACCCTGCTCACAGTGTCTGGACCCCTTTGGTCCTCTGCTGAATAAGAAGGAAATCCTGGAAGATTGTCACTGCTCAGACTTTCCTTTCCCTCCTGTACTGTGTTTTGTAAGGTCACTATTTATTAGCAGGAGCCCAAGGGAGTGCAACCATAGCTAGGTCTTCTGTGTTTCTTAGGATGCTGGAAGCAAGTTCAACTTCAAGGTATTTCCAGGGATCTCTAGAGATAGATCGTGCAGTGGGGAGGGTGCCTGTCTCATAGGTGATAAAGCCAGGTTTGATTCTTGTTGTCCCATATGGTCCCCACTAGGAGTGATCCTTGGGCACAGAGCCAGAGTAAGCTCTGAGAACTGCTGGGTGTGGCCCAACATTGCACCCCAAACAAAACTAAGAGCAAATAATTGTACTTTGAGAACTGGCAGGGCTCTCAGGGACTGTCATAGGTGGTCACACTCATATGCCAGCTGCCAGGGGCCTGTGGGAATCCTGAGCTTTGAGGCATCAGTGCCATAACATGTGTTTGGCTGGTGCCCGCTACCCTCCTGGGTTTTACATATAAAGCACATACCCAAGAGACAGAAGGGGGGGGGGTGATAGCACTTTCCAGGCCTGGGCCCTGTAGGTTACTGGCACCACAGATCCAGACTTGCTTATAGGGGCCGGCGAGATAGCATGGAGGTAAAGCATTTGCCTTGCATGCAGAAGGATGGTGGTTTGAATCCTGGCATGCAATATGGTCCCCTGAGCCTGCAAGGAGCAATTTCTTTCTTTTTTTTTGGGGGGGGTTTGGGTCACACCCTGCAGTGCTCAGGGGTTATTCCTGGCTCCAGGTTCAGAAATTGCTCCTGGCAGGCACGGGGGACCATATGGGACGCTGGGATTCGAACCGATGACCTCCTGCATGAAAGGCAAACGCCTTACCTCCATGCTATCTCTCCGGCCCCGCAAGGAGCAATTTCTGAGCATAGAGCCAGGAGTAACCCCTGAGCGCTGCCAGGTGTGACCCCAAAACCAAAAAAAACAAAAACAGACTTGCTTACAGGCTGAGCCCCCCAGACCCAGACATTCACATGGATGCCAGAGACATCTCATTGACCTGCTCTGCAGATGGCTGTGTGGATTCATTCCGTTATCTTCACCACCACCAATAACATCACCACCACCACCATTCATTATCCCTACCATCATCACTTACCACCACCAGTCATCATTTCCTTTTTGTGTATTTTTGGCAAGCACCTTACATGCTCTCTCTCCAACCCCCGATTTATGCTTTGTCATTTTTCCTTTGTCATTTTTTAATAAGGGTCACCACTGGCAGAGCTGGGAGGGGAGACCATGCAGTGCTGAGGGGGACAGTGCAGTGTTCGGTTGGGGAACCATGTATTGTTAGGTGGGGGATTATGCACTGCTGGATGGGAAACTGTGCAGTGCTGGGGAGAGAACTTGCAGTGTGGGCATCAAACTCAGAGCCTTGCAATGCCAGGCCTGCACATCCATATGAGTCATGTTCTTGGCCCTCCTTTGAGGTGATTATTATTATTATTATTTTTTCAGGCCACACCCGTTTGATGATCAGGGGTTACTCCTGGCTAAGCACTCAGAAATCGCCCCTGGCTTGGGGGGACCATATGGGACGCAGGGGGATCGAACTGTGGTCCTTCCTTGGCTAGCACTTGCAAGGCAGACACCTTACCTCTAGTGCCACCTTTGAGGTGATTATTACCTGGGTTTCTGTACTTGCTCTCGTGGGTATGGCTATATTTTGGGGTAACCATTGGCTGTTTGGGGTCAGGCTACTAGATGAGATGCCTTTGCACTCATTTCTCTTCTTCCTCCTCCTCTCTCTCTTTTGTGCTTTCATCTCTCCCCTTTCTCTGTCTTGCTCATCTCCTCCTCCTCCTCTAACAGATCCACAGGACGCTTCCCTTTAGTGGTCACTGTGTCCCCTGGGACAGTTTCCAATAGATCCTGATGTGCTGCTGGAGCTGCTCCATGGTTACTAGGTTGTTCATAAGACAGTTGGATTTTTTTTGTTTTGTTTTGTTTTTGTTTTTGTGTCACACCCGGCAGCACTCAGGCGTTACTCCTGGCTCTTGCTCAGAAATCACTCCTGGCAGGCTTGGGGGACCATATGGATGTCGGGACTTGAACCACTGTCCTTCTGAATGCTATCTCTCCGGCCCCCTGGATTTTTTTTTTTTTTTACAAAGTTACAAAGTTCATGATTGAGTTTCAGCCATACAATGTTCAACCAGTGCACACTTCCTGCTACCAATGTCCCCAGTTTCCCGCCTGCCCTCCTCCCTGGCAGACACTTTTCTTCTCTCTGTCTCTTCCTTTTTTCCTTTTAGATATTGTGGTTTACAATATTGTTCCTGAAGGAGTATCATACATATCACTTTATCTCCTTTCAGCACCCAGTTCTTGTCCAGAGTGATCGTTTCTATGACAACTCTCATTGTTATAGGGGTCCTGTCTTTGCCCTAAGTGCATTGTACTCCCCGCTTTTTGTGGCAAGCTTCTAGTCCATGGACTGGTCCTCCAGTAACAATATTGCATATCAGTGTCTAAAAGAAAAAAAAATAAAGGGAGCGAGACTCAGCTAGACCAAGAGTGAGAGTGAGAGAGATATTTAAAGTTGGTCTTTAATCTTGCATAGAAATTTTCTTCCTCCCTCCCTCCCTCCCTCCCTCCCTCCCTCCCTCCCTCCCTCCCTCCCTCCCTCCCTTCCTTCCTTCCTCCCTCCCTCCTCCCTCCCTCCTTTCCTCCCTCCCTCCTTCCCTCCCCTCCCTGTCCCCTCCCTCCTCCTTTCCTCCCTGTCCCACCCTCCCTCCTCCTTCCCTCCCTGTCCCACCCTCCCTCCCCTCCCTCCCTCCCTCCCTCCCTCCCTTCCTTCCTTCCTTCCTTCCTTCCTTCCTTCCTTCCTTCCTTCCTTCCTTCCTTCCTTCCTTCCTACCTTCCCTCCCTCCTTCCCTCCCTCCCTGTCTCCTCCCTCCTCCCTCCCTGTCCTTTTCCTCCCTCCCTCCCTGTCTCCCTCCCTCCCTGTCTCCTCCCTCCCTCCCTGTCTCCTCCCTCCTCCCTCCCTGTCCTTTCCCTCCCTCCCTCCCTCCCTCCCTCCCTCCCTCCCTCCCTCCCTCCCTTCCTTCCTTCCCTCCCTCCCTGTCCCCTCCCTCCTCCTTCCCTCCCTGTCCCACCCTCCCTCCTCCTCCCTCCCTGTCCTTTTCCTCCCTCCCTCCCTGTCTCCCTCCCTCCCTGTCTCCTCCCTCCCTCCCTGTCTCCTCCCTCCTCCCTCCCTGTCCTTTCCCTCCCTCCCTCCCTCCCTCCCTCCCTCCCTTCCTTCCTTCCCTCCCTCCCTGTCCCCTCCCTCCTCCTTCCCTCCCTGTCCCACCCTCCCTCCTCCTTCCCTCCCTGTCCCACCCTCCCTCCTTCCTTCCCTCCCTCCCTCCCTTCCTTCCTTCCTTCCTCCCTCCCTCCCTCCTTCCTTCCTTCCTTCCTTCCTTCCTTCCTTCCTTCCTTCCTTCCTTCCTTCCTTCCTTCCTTCCTTCCTTCCTTCCTTCCTTCCTTCCTTCCCTCCCTCCTTCCCTCCCTCCCTGTCTCCTCCCTCCTCCCTTCCTTCCTTCCTTCCTTCCTTCCTTCCTTCCTTCCTTCCTTCCTTCCTTCCTTCCTTCCTTCTTCCTTCCTTCCTTCCTTCCTCCCTCCCTCCCTCCCTCCCTCCCTCCCTCCCTCCCTCCCTCCCTCCCTCCCTCCCTCCCTCCTTCCTTCCTTCCTTCCTTCCTTCCTTCCTTCCTTCCTTCCTTCCTTCCTTCCTTCCTTCCTTTTTGTTTCCTATATGACATTGCTGGAAACTACTTCCAGCTTGGTGCTTGTAGGTTGCATCTGTTGAAACCGGGGAAGGGATGCATTGGGGTCTGGGATGCAACCTGGGCCCCTACATGTGAAGACCACACTCCAGCCCTTTGGACTATCTCCCTGGACCCTCACTGAGATTTTGAGAACTGGCAGCATGTTTGCCTCTGGTTATTTTCAGGATTTTTAGCATTAAGTTGGAATCTCTGAGATGAAGGTTTCTCTGTAGATTTAGTAAATAAATACAAGAACCCAAGACGCATATTTTGGGTAAGGGCCAAACTTTTGCTTTTTATTTTCTACTTAAGTCAAATATTTAGAAATAGTGCTTGGAGTTGGATTTTAGTGTTTGGCTATATTGTAGACTATTCATTTGTTTATCTAAAATGTACGAGTATTTATTTAGATGGCAATAAACAAGTTACCCTTCTGTTGTTCCTCACGTGTTGCTGTCATTAATAAGACCCATTAAAACATGAAATCATTTTTTCCCTTGATATTACTCAACCATCTTCTGAAGGATTCTGTGAATTCCTAGAAAAAAAAAGATGTTACATATATTTTCTACTTCCAGAGAATAAATAATAAATTTGAGTATTTGAATGACAATATCTGTTGAATACTTGAAATATGTTTCAAAATCAAATTGTGAAATGAGTGTGGGATCTACTTTTTTTTGGATCTACATTTAATATATCAGAGCCTCAATATTTTGATGTTAATGAAAAGTATAGAGACTTCCAATCAATTTCACGTTTTGTTTTCTAGCTCTACTGTGTGTGTGTGTGTGTGTGTGTGTGTGTGTGTGTGTGTGTGTGTGTGTGTGTTTGGTCATACTCAGAAGTGCTCAGGGCCTTCTCCTTGCTCTGTGCTCAGGATTGTTCCTAGTGGTGCTCCAGCACTATGCCATATCAGGAATATAACCTGGATTCTCTGTGCTAAACCCAGGGACAGAGAACACAGCAGGTAAGACACTTGCCTCGCACACAGCTGACCTGGGAATTTGTAGCTCCTCCTTTGGATCACTAGATCACTGCCAGGTGTAAGCCCTGAGTGGAGAAACAGGAGTCAGTCCTGAGAACTGCTGGGTGTGACTGAACTCTTGCTTCCCCACCAAACACCCCCCCAAAAAAAAAAAAAAAACCAACAACCCCCACCCACAAAAACAACAGTTCTAATGTACATATTGAACTCAGGGTCTCACATATGCAAGTGCCCTATGACTGAGTTGCATCCCTGGAAGCATTAGAACTTAATGAGGAAGTGTTACAGCTCTTTTAGAATTTGTCCAGCAGGCCTTCTGGTCTCCATCGGAAGGCACACACACACACACACACACACACACACACACACACACACACACACACACACACACTCACACATAACTTAATGAGAAAAGGGGCTGGAGAGAGAGCATGAGGTTAGGTGTTTGCCTTGCATACAGAAAGTTGGTGGTTCGAATCCCAGCATACCATACAGTCCCCCGAGCCTTCCAGGAGCGATTTCTGAGCATAGAGCCAGGAGTAATCCCTGAGCGCTGCCGGATGTGACCAAAAAAAAAAAAAAATAACTTAATGAGGAAAACATATAAATGCTAAACTATATTAAAGTTTTAAATTCTGATGGCAACAAAGTGTGACACTATATAACAGTAGAATAAAATCTTTCAATGCAAAGTTCTATTTTCTATTCCTAATTCCTGGCAGTGTGAAGGTCCTGGTTACCGTGTTTTGCTGACTGTAATTTTTAGCCTACTATTAATACTGGGTAGGCCCCAGCCAGTATGGTATCACGACAGACTTGTGCCCTCCCTGAGAATGCTGACCCAGAAATCCTCAGTATCAGCTCTTTGATGACTAGTTTGATTTTGCTCATCAGCTTGATGGTTAGTTGTGTGTGTGTGTGTGTGTGTGTGTGTGTGTGTATGTGTGTGTGTGTGGCACCTGACTGTGCTCCTGGCTCCATGCTCAGCAATTTCTTCTGGATCTGCTTCATCATACATTATACTGGGGGTCAAACTGGGATTGGCTGCATACAAGAGAAATGCCTTCATTTTTGCACTATCTCTTGGACCCTAGTTAGTTTATTTCCTTCTTGAAGAATGGCAAGTCAATTATTTTTTAAATCAATATCATTATTGTTATTCCTGGTATCAGTCTAGGAAGTGTTCCCTTAAGGTGAAACCAGAGCAAAAGCAGAGCAGGGTGGATGCTTGCCTTGCACAAAGGCTGACCCAGGTTTGATCCCTTTCATCCCATATAGTTCCCTGAGCCTGATCAGGAGTAATTTCTTTTCATTTCTGTCTTTCTTTTTGTCTTTTTGTTTGTTTGTTTGTTTTTTTGGCCACACCCGTTTGATGCTCAGGGGTTACTCCTGGCTGAGCGCTCAGGAATTGCCCCGGCTTGGGGGGACCATATGCGACATAGGGTGATTGAACCTTGGTCCTTCCTTGGCTTGCGCTTGCAAGGCAGAAACCTTATCTCTAGCGCCACCTCGCCGGCCCCTGTCTTTCCTTCCTTCCTTCCTTCCTTCCTTCCTTCCTTCCTTCCTTCCTTCCTTCCTTCCTTCCTTCCTTCCTTCCTTCCTTCCTTCCTTCCTTCGTTCCTTTCTTCCTTCGTTCCTTCGTTCCTTTCTTCCTTCGTTCCTTCCTTTGTTCCTTCCTGCCTTCCATTCCCCTTTCCTTCTTTCTCCTTCCCTTCCCTTCCTTCCTTCCTTCCTCCCTTCCTCTCTCTCTCTCTTTCTCTCTCTCTTTCTTTCTTTCTTTCTTTCTTTCTTTCTTTCTTTCTTTCTTTCTTTCTTTCTTTCTTTCTTTCTTTCTTTCTTTCTTTCTTTCTTTCTTTCTTTCTTTCTCTCTCTCTCTCTCTCTCTCTCTTCTTCTTTCTTCTTTCTTTCTTTATTTGTTTCTTTCTTTCTTTCTTTCTTTGTTTCTTTCTTTCTTTCTTTCTTTATTTCTTTCTTTTCTTTCTTCTTCCTTCCTCCCTTCCTCCCTTCCTCACTTCCTCTCTCCCTCCCTTCCTTCTTTCCTTTGTTCCTTGCTCTCTTCTTTCCTCCTTCCCTCCCTCCCTTCTTCCTTCCTTCTTCCTTCCTTCCTTTTGTTCTTTTTTTTTTTTTTTGGTTTTTGGGCCACACCCAGTGACGCTCAGGGGTTACTCCTGGCTATGCACTCAGAAGTCGCTCCTGGCTTGGGGGACCATATGGGATGCCGGGGGATCGAACTGCAGTCCGTCCTAGGCTAGCGCAGGCAAGGCAGGCACCTTTCCTCTAGCGCCACCGCCCGGCCCCTCTTCTTTTCTTTCCTTAGTTTTTGGACCATACCTTGTGGCACCCAGTGGTTACTTCTGGCCTTGTGCTCAGATATTGCTCCTGGCAGGCTCAGGGGACCATATGAGATGCCAGTGATTAAACTGATGTCAGTCATGTGCAAGGCAAATGTTTTGTGCATACCCGTTATGCTATCCGACCCCTGCCAGGAGTAATTTTTGATTTTAGAGCCAAGAATAACGCCCGAGCACCACTGAGTGTGGTGCTTAAAAAATTATAAAAAACCAAACCAAACCAAACAAACCACCATCTTTGAGCTTGTTCAATGGGGTGGATCTCATTGGATGCTCTGGTTTGACTTCCAGAACTTTACAGACTCCATAATACTGCCCCAAGTACCAACAGGTGTCCATTCCCCCTGCATAAATAAAAATCAAAGAAAACTTTCTGATACTGTTTCCATTTCTTGCCCCATTTATTTAGTTTTTTTCCCCTGGAGTGTCTTGTAGTTTCTCTGAAGTTTCCAACTTATACCTTTGGTTCAAAGCTATTTATTGTTATAATTTATGAGCACAGATATTTTCTTTTTCAGAAAATAAAGACAATAAAGACTGTGGTTCCAAGACACGAAGTAGAATTGAGAACTGAGAAATAAATTCCTTAATCTATAGATCATCGGCTTTACCCACGGGTGTCAAGAACATTCAGTGGGGAAAAAGAGAATACTCTTTTATTATTTAAAATTGCAGCCACCCTCAGTGGTGCTCAGGGATCATTCCTAGTGGGGTTCTGGAGACCATAAGGGATGCTGGGAATTGAACTTGGGTTAGTTGCACTGTGTGCAGAGCAAACCCCTCCACACAGTGCTACCATTCCGAGGAAGGAATTCTCTCTTGAACAGACTGTTGTCCCTATGGATAATCCCATGCTCAAGAATGAGTTATCCACCTGGTCTAGCCACTGCTGCCTTGACCCTGCTGAACCACATGGTCCATATCCCTGAGTGTAAGTAAAATCCCTGCTTTGACTACTCCCCACTCTGCAGGAAAAGCTCACAGTTTGACTTGGGCCCTGTCTGTGGAATCACTCAATCCTCTGTCCAGTGAGCTTTTAGCCCTTTTAGTCTATGAAATTCAAGGAGCCAAAGACCAGAAGAAGAATCACTTTTTTGTGAACCAGGGGTCAAGCACCTTTTTGTTCAGTAATGTCTGAGTTGTTTTTTTTTTTTTTTTGGTCACACCCGGCAGCGCTCAGAGGCCACTCCTGGCTCTAAGCTCAGAAATTGCTCCTGGCAGGCTCGGGGATCATATGGGATGCCGGGATTTGAACCACCGACCTTCTGCATACAAGGCAAATGCCTTAACACTGTGCTATCTCTCCGGCCCCATGTCTGAGTTCTCTACAGCCTCTGCTGATTTTTCTGTTCCCATATAGGATCCCATGGTTCTGTATGACACCCTAGGTCCTCTTCTGGGACTGTCTATGTATAACTGATGAATAAAATATATTTTATTGAAAATATTTTTTTTTAGTTATTGGGTTTTTGGGCCACAGTCAGGGGTTATTCCTGGCTCTGCACTCAACAATTACACCTAGTAGGTTTGGGGGGAATCATATGGGATGTTGGGGATTAAACCTGGGTTGGCTGTGTGCAGAGCAAATGCCCTCTCCTCTGTACTGTTGCTCTGGCCCCTGAATTGAAAAGCTTTGATCTTGTGGCTATACGACCACACTCAGCTGTGCTCAAAGCATACTCCTGGCTCTGTGTTCAGGGCTCATTCCTGACAAGACAGGTGGTGCTGGGGATGAGACCTGGTTGGGTGTATGTAAAGCAGGAGACTTCATGCCCTGAACCATCTCTCTGGTACTTATAGTTTTGCTTTGGGGCCAGATAGCACAGCATGGAAGGTGGTTGCCTTGCACGTGGCCAACCTGGCCTGGGTTCAATCCCTCACATCTTATATGGTCTCCTGAGTCTGCTATGAGTAATTTCTGAGTGCAGATCCAGGAGTAAACCCTGGATGTGGCCCCCAAACCAAAAACAAACAAACAAACAAAATTCCCCCTCTTTACTAGGAGTTCTATGAACAGAATTTCTGGGGAGGAAATGCAGGGAAGTCCGTGTGCTCAGGTCTGATGCCTTCTGCCCATGCAGCTTCCTTTGTCTCTTCATGCAATATTCTGACCATTTTCTGTCTTTTTTTTGGGTTGATGGAGCTCCCCAGAAGTATTGGGAGCCACCAGGGATACACCTCTTAATGCTGGGGGGTCAGAGTTACACACTGAGACCGATGGTCTTGCTGTTGGAACCTTCCCCAGGGCCCTCAGCTCCTTCTCAATTTGTTTGGAGGGTTTGCATGCACTGGGTATTTCGGTGCAGGCTGGCTCTTAGCACCATCTCTAATATGGAAGATGAAAAGAGCTGACCCAGAGCTCTTGGTCTTGTGCTCCTGCTGTCACTGGGAGCAAAGCTAAAGTGCACAGTGTTTGTGGAAACACAAAATTCACACATTGATTCTAGAGTCTTAGGTTAACTGGGTTCTCTTCCTTGGGGGGGTCTTTACCTTGAATCACTTTGCAGGAATTAAAATTAGTCTTCTGAGGGCCAGAGCACTAGCACAGTGGGAAGGGTGTTGCCTTGCATGCAGCTGATTTAGGTTCAATCCCTGGCATCCCAAAGGGTCTCTAGAGTACCACCAGGAGTTATCCCTGAGCACACAGAATGGAGCAGTCCCTGAGCACAGCAGGTGTGGCTCTCCTTCTACTAAAAAAAAAAACTATTTCCCATTTTACAACAAGTTCTATTGAAGTCTATTTTCAGGATCAAAAGCCAATTCTCACCCATGTGTCTATGGGACCTGCCGACGGTGGCAGTCTCCCTTCCTAGGCATGGAAGAGCAAGTCCTTGTGATTGGCAAAGCTGTACCGTTCCGTTGGTAGCAGATTCTGACTTGCACAAGGGACATCTCAAGATGCCATGAATTTGTAGCAGGGTGCTGGGCTGTGGGGCAACCATCTGTTACTCATATATTATTACAAAGGCAGCAGGATTGTTGCTGGAGTGATGAAGGAAAAAAATAAAAGTACGTGCGTTTGTAAAAAAAAAAAAGCCAATTCTCATTACCCTATAGTCTTTCTTGTTTTTTGTTTGTTTGTTTGTTTGTTTTTGGTTTTTGGGCCACACCTGGTAAC
This sequence comes from Suncus etruscus, assembly GCF_024139225.1. Taxonomy (NCBI): domain Eukaryota; kingdom Metazoa; phylum Chordata; class Mammalia; order Eulipotyphla; family Soricidae; genus Suncus; species Suncus etruscus. The sequence goes on from NC_064865.1 coordinate 17,329,397, forward strand.
GCTCAGGGGTTACTCCTGGCTATGAGCTCAGAAGTGGCTCCTGGCTTGGGGGACCATATGGGACGCTGGGGGATCGAACTGTGGTCTGTCCAAGGCTAGTGCAGGCACCGCCTGCCACCCCCCCATAGTCTTTCTAAGACTCTTTATTGGGGCCACCAGGGCAGATCTAGGGGGTTCACAGGGTGCCTCAACTTTCCAAGGGCTTGTATTTTTTTTTTCCTGTGTCTTTGTTAGTCTCCTGGTAAAAAGGTAAAAAGTGCTGCATTTTACTATGGATGAAGCTTCTAGTTACTTGTGGAATTGAACTTGTTTTTCTCCACACTGTGCCCTCCCCCCTTATCTTTTTTTGCTTTTGTGTATCTTGGCTGGGCAAGTGCTTACTTACTCCTGGCTTTGGGCTCAGGGGTCATTCCCATTGCAGCTTGTGGGACCTTATGGGGTGTGGGGATAATGTGCAGACAAGCACCCCACTCCCATTTCTCAGGCCAGTGAAACTTCTTTTTTAATTTGTCTCCAGTTGTGTTTGGAATATAGAGCTTCTACATTAGATGGAATCAAACACTGATAGTCTCCTGATCCCAAAGTTATAAATAGATTCTCTTATTTTTCACTAACGATTTTAAGCCAATTTTTATTCTTCCCCCACTTGAGTCTTCAGTTCATCTGGTTTTTATTTTGGGGCTATGTTGTTTATTTTCAGCTCATCATTGGTACAAGCAATTTTTCCCTTCTGGGATGAATGTTCTTTTATTTATATTTAAATTTTTTGACTTATTCCTTATATTAGTTATTCCTTATAATAGTTAAACTTTCACCCTATTACTTATGGCTTCTTTTCTTCTTTTTGGTTTTTGGGTCACACCTGGCAGCAATCAGGGGTTACTCCTGGCTCTAGGCTCAGAAATCGCTCCTAGTAGGCTCAGGGGGACCATATGGGATGCCGGGATTTGAACCGCCATCCTTGTGCATGCAAGGCAAATGCTCTACCGCCATGCTATCTCTCAGGCCCCTCCTTATTGCTTCTTTTTTTTTTTTTTTTGGTTTTTTGGGCCACACCCTGTGACGCTCAGGGGTTACTCCTGGCTATGTGCTCAGAAGTCGCTCCTGGCTTCTTGGGGGACCATATGGGACGCCGGGGGATCGAACCGCGGTCTGTCCTAGGCTAGCGCAGGCAAGGCAGGCACCTTACCTCCAGCGCCACCGCCCGGCCCCCTTATTGCTTCTTTTTTTTTGTTTTTGTTTTTGTTTTTAATATTTTTTTTTATTATTTTAATTATGACAACAAAGATGCAAAGAAAGAGGACAGGGTAAAGTTACAGTGGAAGCCCAATCACCCATAAACAGGATTCTCAGTAGTTCCATCGATGATATCCCAGCCTTGAACTTTCAGCCAAAGAACATTAAGAAAAACAAAACTGAACCCATGTACAATACAATTACTTTGTCCCTCAAATCCCCAGTTGTAGTACATATTGTTTCTTAGCAGCACACCATATAATCTAAAGATATTAGACTTATGTAACTCTTTAAACATTGAGGGCAAAGTACATTTATCTAGTTCCATGCACATGCTTACTAGTTTAAGTTAACCTCAAAAGTTTTAATGGGTTGTTTTTCTTAAGGATTGGAGTCAAGAGAACATAGTAAAAAACGATATTAAAGTGGCATTTGTTTGCATAGGCCCACCAAAACATAAGGGACATGGAAAGACAAATTATGGTCTAAATACATGGAGACCCTACCCCTGAAGTTTCCTGGCACAGGACTGACTCTAGGCTCCAGGCAAACTAGTTTGTCCAATTCAAGTCATAGTCTGTAGTGGCAATACACCTCCATTCCTCCCATAGTCTCTGTTGTTGGTATCATTCTTCTGTATTAAAGATCCTGGAGTCTGCATATCCCATATTGCAGTCAGGATGGTGCAGAGCATCCTCTCGTTTCACCTCACACTTAAGGGGCAATAGAGAGAACCATGTCCTGTAGAGCAGGTCATCGTTGTTGTCATGTCTTCTCGCAGGTCATTGTTGTTGTCACGTCTTCTCAGTGTAAATGGAAGTGTCTTTTTAGGAGGTCGATGTCACACCCTTGGTAGTGTCTTTCCTGGTAGAGGACTGCTTCCAACTGTTGCTATAAAAGACCTTGGATGTTTCGTATATAGCTTGCCTGTTTCCAGCGTGAATGGAGAATGCCCATTCAACTGAGGCCTATGCCAGGTCATTATATCAATATTCAGGGTGTAAGGTACATTGTAATGAGATTTATTAGATAATAACTAATCTGTATGTATAGTGTTTTCCCATTTTAATGTGTCTATGCAAACAAGGATCAATGCCACGAAGCGTTATTGGTGCATCTGGAGGCAATAGGAAAAAGATCAGCAATTTCCATGACATAGTTCAATCATAGGCATCAAACTGAGGGACAGTTCCACCACAATCCTTACTGAACAGCTTACAAAGAAAAGACAAGATGAAAAGTGGATAGAAACATCATGGTAGAAGAATATATAGAGAGTTACAGCAGTTAAAGAAAATAATCATAAAATATTCAAATGATATATGTGTTCAATATGTGTTCGATTTGTGTCCTTCTAAATAGTTCTGGGATTTGTAAGATCTACTGTATGTCTTTGGTCAGAGATTGAAGCTGTGTGTTACTGAAGTTAAGAAGGATAAATGTGGGGTACTGATGGTTGGGAGGAGCATATGATCCTAGCGCCCCCGCGCGGTTTCAAAATGTAGACTGGTATGAAATTGCCAGTGACAGCCTGAGTATAGCTGAGAAATTATCTGCCACCCCCCAGATCAAACGCCACCCCCTGATCCAACCTCTGGAGCCGGCCTGGGAGTGGGGAAAACCCAGGGTGCCCCATGAGCTCCTCCCAGAAACCCACCTGGAGATCCGGAGGAAAGGGGGAGAGGGGGTTCGGGTGACCCAGGTCCGGGCCCCCCACCCTAGGCCAGGCCAAAAGGCCGCCGGCACATACGGAGGTCTGCCAGCTGCCCGCCCGTGCTGCTAAAAATCCAGCTCCAGGAAGGGAGAGAGACCCTCCCAAGCCCGAAGGACAGGGATTTAAGCCCAACCTAGGCCGGTCCCCAGACCCGGCCTGGGCGTGGGGAAAACCCAGGGTGCCCCATGAGCTCCTCCCAGAAACCCACCTGGAGATCCGGAGGAAAGGGGGAGAGGGGGTTCGGGTGACCCAGGTCCGGGCCCCCCACCCTAGGCCAGGCCAAAAGGCCGCCGGCACATACGGAGGTCTGCCAGCTGCCCGCCCGTGCTGCTAAAAATCCAGCTCCAGGAAGGGAGAGAGACCCTCCCAAGCCCAAAGGACAGGGATTTAAGCCCAACCTAGGCCGGTCCCCAGACCCGGCCTGGGAGTGGGGAAAACCCAGGGTGCCCCATGAGCTCCTCCCAGAAACCCACCTGGAGATCCGGAGGAAAGGGGGAGAGGGGGTTCGGGTGACCCAGGTCCGGGCCCCCCACCCTAGGCCAGGCCAAAAGGCCGCTGGCACATACGGAGGTCTGCCAGCTGCCCGCCCGTGCTGCTAAAAATCCAGCTCCAGGAAGCTATTGCTTCTTTTTAAAAATTATTTTGTGTTCCTTACTTTTGATATACCCACAAATCCTAGAAATAAATTTTTTGCGCTTCATAACCTATTCTCTTTTTAAAAATTACTTATTTAAACACCATGGTTACAAGGTTGTTCATAGTACAGTTTTCCCCCCACAGTTATACAGTTGTTTATGATTGAGTTTGTCATACAATGTCCAACACCCTTCACCAGTGCACATTTCCCGCCATCAATGTTCTCTAGTCTCTCTCCTCTCTCTCTCTCTCTCTCTCTCTCTCTCTCTCTCTCTCTCTCTCTCTCTCTCTCTCTCTCTTTCTCTCTCTCCTCTCTCCTCTCTCTCTCTATCTCTCTCCTCTCTCCTCTCTCTCTCTCTCTCTCTCTTTCTCCCCTCTCTCTCTCTCTCCCCCTCACTTTATTTTCCTTTAAGACACCATGGATTTCAGTATTGTGACTGAAGGAACAGTCCAAGGTAGAAAGTTTGCCACAAAGAGCGGGGAGTGCAGTGTAGTTGGTTGGGGCAGAGAAGGGACCACTATGACAATAACAGTTAGGAATGATCACTCTGGACAAGAACTGGACCCTGGAAGGGGATAAAGTGATATGTATGATAATTCTTTTTTTTTGTCCTAAAGGGTAGAGGGTGGAGGAGGAGAAAGAAAGGGGGTCATTGGTGGTGGAAAGGTTGCACTGGTGAAGAGGGGTGTTCTTTTTTTTTATCTTTTTAAATCTTTTATTATATCTGAAACCCAACTACAAACAAGTTTGTAATCATGGTGCTTAAGTAAAGATATTATAAAAATAAATAAATTAAAATAAAAGTAATATTTTAATGGGGCTGGAGTAATAGTACAGCAGTAGGACATTTGCCTTGCATGTGGACCTGGGTTCGATCCCTGGTATTCCTCATGGTTCCCCAGGAGTGGTTTCTGAGTGGGTGTAGCCCAAACTCCCCACAAAAGGTAAATTTTTTAAATTATTAAAATTATTACTTAAAATATAAGTGATATTTAAATAATTTAAATTATAATAATATTTTAAATAAATTATTTTAATTGTCATATAATTGGGGTTTCCCTCACCTCTTTTCCAGTACCATAACCACATTTGGGGTACACTATTCTATTTGAGATCCAAAATGTATCCTGAGATGGTCACACTCTTCACCAGCCTGCCCTGGAAGAATCTGAGACAAATGACAAGCAGTGTGAAGCGGGGGACTGAGGAAGTGACTTGGCCATCCAGCTCTGCTCCCAGAGGCCTCAGCATCTTGCTGTTCTCTCAACACTCCTCACTCTCTTTTCTCTGCAAACAATCATCTTCCGTCCACTGATTTAAAACAAATCCTGTGAATGCACAGGATTCATCCTAGGTTTTGCAGAATATGCAACAGGGAGGGAAAAGGAAAGGAAGCAAATAGACAAAACTTGGATAGTTCAGTCATAGGACATGATTCGGTAGACTAGCGCAGAAACATTACAGCTGCTGGTGATCAGGACTTTGAAAATGGAAAAATAGGAGCACTGCTCGCCTTTAGCTTACTGACAGCCTTTGGGTCTGAAACCACAGGCCAAGAGAATAAGAAACAGTCTCTCAGCCTTCCCATGCATGATTGGGACACACTCTCCATGCAGTGCACCAGTAGTGGATGGCAGCAAGAACCAAGTATTCAAGCTAAATACCCATATTTTCCTTATTAATTTTTGGTTTATTATTATTATTATTCAGGGACAGTACTCAGGGCTGATTCCTGACTTTGTGATCAGAAATTCATGGTGGACCCTGGGGAACAATATAGAGTGAAGAACAAAACCCATATCAGTTGCATGTAAGGCAAGCAATTTCCCCATAATGGCTCTAGTCTCTCCTTATTATCCCAAAGTAGATGACACATGCTCCTCTGCCACAAAATAAAGATCTATCTTGTCAGACCACTGATCCTCTCCATAAAAAAAAAGAAAACACATCATCATGAGACACTCCAGGGCCACACAACTGGTGGATCAAGTAAGTTCTAAGAGAACTCACATAAATGTTAGTTAACATCTTTTTATAATTAGGATTAAAATTCTTCACAGAGTAGCAAACTGCTTATGACTTTCCTTGAGAGAACTGTTGCAAGAAAGAGATGAAATTCACTGTAAACAGCACAATCCCATACCCAAATTGGGCAAAAAAAAGACTCGTTAGTCTTTTAAAGAAGTGCTTTTTAAAGGTTCATTTTCCCACATATTAGCAAAAGCATAAAATATGATTAAAAGAGACATTTCATTATGAAAGTATCAACAATGCTATGTACTTAAGAAGAAAGAATTTCTGTGCATTTCAGAAGAAAAAATGTGTGTCAAAAGAACAAAGTTATGGGGCCAGAGAGATAGCACAGCGGTGTTTGCCTTGCAAGCAGCAGATCCAGGACCTAAGGTGGTTGGTTCAAATCCTGGCTTCCCATATGATCCCCGGTGCCTGCCAGGAGCTATTTCTGAGCAGATAGCCAGGAGTAACCCCTGAGCACCGGCAGATGTGGCCCAAAAACCAAAATAAATAAATAAATAAATAAATAAATAAATAAATAAATAAAGGACAAAAAGAAAGAACAGAATTATGAGACTGGAGAGATATGATAGCAGGTAGGGTGCTTGCTTTGCACACAGCCAACCCAGAATCAATATCTGGCATCTCATAGTCCCCTGCACTGCTAGGTGTGATGTCTGAGCTCAGGAGCAACCCCTGAGCATGGCCAGGTTTGGCCCAAAAACAAAAACAAAAAAATAACAGAATCACACAGTCCCCCCGCCCCCCTTGTATAGCACCTAACACTCAGTTCTGTATGTGGCATACAGGAGGCTTGATGAAACTATAAAATTTAGAATTATTTGATAACATATTTTGGCACAATGGGAAATCTGTGATAAAAGATACCTTAACATATTTTTTTTTTTGTTTTGTTTTTTGGGCCACACCCGGCGTTGCTCAGGGGTTACTCCTGGCTGGCTGCTCAGAAATAGCTCCTGGCAGGCACGGGGGACCATATGGGACACCGGGATTCGAACCAACCACCTTTGGTCCTGGATCGGCTGCTTGCAAGGCAAACGCCACTGTGCTATCTCTCCGGGCCCACCTTAACATAATTTAGATACACCAGTCTCTAAGTAAATCATCCAAAAGGAATATTAAGCAATTGTCACATTCTATTTCTCCTAAATCTTGTCACATGTGTTCTAAACATCAAACAGGGGAGACTCATTTATAAAAACAACTTTGGGGGGGCAGAGCGATGGCACAGCAGTAGAGCATTTGCCTTGCACACGGCTAACCTAGGACTGATCACGGTTCCATCTCCCAGCATCCCATATTGTCCTCCAAGCCAGGAGTGATTTCTGAGTGCTTAGCCAGGAGTAACCCTTGAGAGTCAATGGATGTGGCCCAAAATCTAAAAATAAATAAATAAATAAATAAAAGCAACTGCCATTAAAATAAATAAATAATAGCTTTGGGGGTTATTCAGAGAGAGAGAGGAGGTAAGGCATATGCCTGCTCTGCAAGGGTAACCCCTGTCAGAATTCTCAGCACCATATTTGTTACCCCTGAACATTGCCAGGGTCATTTCTGAGGACATTATAGCCAGAAATAGCCCCTGGGAACTATCAGGCAGAGCCAAAAAAAAAAAAAAAACCCTCTAAAATTGATATTTTTCAAAAACAAAACCCACCAAGAATCACCTATTTTAGTTCCTAATAAAAACCAGCAGGGAAGGCATTTGTCTTGCATGTGGCTGACCCAGGTTTGATCCCCAGCATCCCATATGGTCCCCATGCCTGCCAGGAGTGATTGCTGAGTAGAATGCCAGGAGTACTGCCTGAGCACCACTAGTGTGGCCCCAAAAACAAAAACAAAAACAAGAGAACCAGAACAGTAAACTAATCACACTCAGTAAAACAAGGTAGGATATCTTAAAGGCAATATATATATATATATATATATATATATATATATATATATATATATATATATATATATATATTTTGCTTTTTGCTCAAGTTCCTTCTACTTACCAAAGAAACATTTTCAGTACCCATAAGCTTTCAAAAAATGACAAAGGAATGTAGGCTATATAAACATTAAACTGAAACAAGATGCATTGAGATGTTAGGATATGGAAATACAAATAGTTCAGAGTTTTCTCACATACCAAAAAATGTTTAAAAGTAATATTTTCTCTAACTGTACTCCCCACTCTTTGTGGTAAGATTCATATCATGGGACAGTCCTTCCAGCCTTCATCTCTATTTTCTCTGGGTATTATTATAATACTGTCTTTTATTTCTGAAACCCCACAGATGAGTGAGACTATTCGGTGTGTGTTTCTCCCTCTGACTTATTTAACTCAGCATAATAATTTCCATGTCCATCCATGTATAGGAACATTTCATGACTTCATTTTTTCTGATGGCTACATAGTATTCCATTGTGTATAGGGTAGTGAGTGAGAGAAATAGTTACAGTGGGGAGGGCATTTGCCTTGCAAGCAGCAGACCTATGTTTGATCCCTGGCATCCCATCTGGTTCCCTGAGCCTTCCAGGAGTGATTCCTGAACAGAGTCAGGAATAACCCCTGAGCACTGCTAGGTGTGGCCAGAAAACCAAACCAAACCAAACTAAACCAAACCCAAACCCAACCCATTTTATTAAAAAATACATTAAAAAAGGTTTATATTGGTATGTGGGAGTGTCCACATACCAATGTGACTTTTAAATCAGTGGACGGTTTCTTTCTGCAGTGGAGACTTACATTTTATAAAATGGTGCAAATGCTCCTTCCTTCCTTCCTTCCTTCCTTCCTTCCTTCCTTCCTTCCTTCCTTCCTTCTTCCCTCCCTTCCTTCCTTCCTTTCCTTTCCTTCCTTCCTTTCCTTCCTTCCTCTCCTTCCTTCCTTCCTTCCTTCCTTCCTTCCTTCCTTCCTTCCTTCCTTCCTTCCTTCCTTCCTTCCTTCCTTCCCTCCTTCCTTCCTTCCCTCCTTCCTTCCTTCCCTCCTTCCTTCCTTCCCTCCTTCCTTCCTTCCCTCCTTCCTTTCCTCCCTCCTTTCTTCCTTCTTCCTTTCTTCCTCCTTCCTGCGTTCCTTCGCTCCTTCCTTCCTTCCTTCCTTCCTTCCTTCCTTCCTTCCTTCCTTCCTTCCTCCTTCCTTCTTTTCTTCCTTCCCTCCTTCTTTCCTTCCTTCCTTTCCTCCTTCCTTCTTTCCCTCCTTCCTTCCCTCCTTCCTTCTTTCCCTTCTTCCTTCTTTTCTTCCTCCTTCCTTCCCTCCCTCCCTCCTTCCTTCTTTCCCTCCCTCCTTCCTTCCTTTTCTCCCTCCTTCCTTCTTTCCCTCCTTCCTTCTTTCCCTCCTTCCCTCCCTCCTTCCTTCCCTTCTTCCTTCCTTCTTTCCCTCCTTCCCTCCCTTCTCCTTCCTTCCCTTCTTTCTTCCTTCCTTCTTTCTCTCCCTCCATCCTTCCCTTCTTCCTTTCTTCCTTCTTTCCTTCCTTCCATTCCTTCCTCCTCCTTCCTTCCCTCCTTCCTTCTCTTCTTTCTATCCTCCTTCCTTCTCTCCTTTCCTCCTTCCTCCTTCCTTCCTTCCCTCCTTCCTTCCTTATCTCCTTTCTTCTCTCCCTCCCTCCTTCCTCCCCGCTTTTTAAAATTTATTTGAACACTGTGGTTTAAAAGTTGTTCATCATACAGTCGTTTCTAGCATTCCATATTTCAACACCAATCTCACTACTAGTAACATTCTCTCCACCATTATCCCGTTTCCCAGTCCCCTCCCAAGCCTGTCCCCTTGGCAAACACAAAATAATTTATTTTATATTGCTTATTTCAACTAAGTGGCTAATGGAATTATCCCAAAATACTTCAGTAAAAGGAAATTTGTGAAAATTGTTAAATCTCACAATGAAGCCATTAAGCTGAGGGCTTACCAAACTGTTGCGATTTGAGCCTTTTGTGTTGTTTTTGACTATGGAGCTTAACTGGTTTCTATGTTACTTGCCCATCTAATTTGGATTGAAAAACTTGGAGGTGACATGTGGTTATACTCCAAAATCTGCAAAAATGGGCTGAGAAGTTTACATGGCTGCAGCTGTGAGGTGCTGAGCATGACTGCTGGAATTTTTGATACCATGAGTTAGGGGGAGACTATTCACTACTACTTGAAGAAGATCCCGAGTTTTCTCTGGGTGAACCTGGAATTTTGTTTGTTATTTTGGGCCACACCCGGCGGCACTCCTGGCTCTGTGCTCAGAAATTGCTCCTGACAGGCTTGGGGGGCCATATAGGATGCTGGGAACCGAACCTGTGTTTGTTCCAGGTTGACTGCATGCAAGGCACATGCCCTGCTGCTGTGCTATCGCTCCTGCCCCAAACGTGGACATTTTGTTCGCTTGTGACTGTGAAGAGATTGGTCACTTAGCTGTGAAGTTGGGTTGATGATGGTTGTGGAGTGTGGAAGCAAGTCTTTTGCAAGTCTTTAGCAGGGTGAGGACTTAACCCATCCCTCTTCTGAAGGCACCCCAACATTTTCATTAGGAAGACCAATATATCTATGAATTTAAGCTTGGCTTGCAGTTCTTCTGAGAGTTAGTTGTGAATTTGTAAAGCTGGGCCAATGATTTTATATGGAGGTGACTATGGGGTATTGGTGTTTCTCTCTCTCTCTCTCTCTCTCTCTCTCTCTCTCTCTCTCTCTCTCTCTCTCTCTCTTGTTTTGGGGCCACACCTAGCAGTGCTCAGGGCTAGGCTTCCTGGCAAGCTAATGGTTTCAAGGATTGAAACTGGGTCAGGTCGTGTGTAAGGCAAGTGCCCTTCCCACTGTATTATCTCCCCAGCCCTATTTCCTTTCTTCCTCAAAGCCCTTCTTGCCTGACTTTCAAATATGAAAGCTCTGGTGATGATGTCTGACTGCTCTTGCCAAGCAGACATCTCACGAATCTGGTGTGAAGCCAAATCTGTTTCCCATTAGAACCCTTCTTTTCCAACTTCTACCTCACTCCCCCTTCTGGCCTCTCTCCACAGTGGATCTAGGCTGGATGTCATGGCGGTGTGTTAGGGGGGTGTTGGAGGTTGAAAGGTCTTATCTTGTAGCAGCCAGGCTGACATCTTGTTGGCCATGACCCCCTGGTACTGAGGTCTTGGTGATATGATGTACATCATGAATATAGTCCTTGACAGGAAATCTTCAGCAGGTACATTGCTGGTCTCTATTTAAAAATCTCTCTTTTGTAGCCTAACAAGCCTGATAGAGATGTTGACCTCTTGAGAGTCTGTACATGAGTATGTGTCTTTTGCAACCAAGGCAAAACTGTTGTGGATAGTCCTGGATGCATCCCCAATATTCACATTCCTTCCCAGTTCATTCTTGCCACTTGGTTGGTTCCCATGACACATTGGTTCATAGCTGCCTCTATGATCTTGTTTGACCCTGAGACAGAAGGGATGGAAAATTATATTGTGCCTTGTAGGGCTCCATTTGTGAGGGTCTCTGCAGTGCTGTTTTTAGCAAGTCCCTAAGATGAAGAGGTAAAACTGGACCCCAGAACAGAGACAGATCCTCGTGAAAGTGAGATTTTGATTTGATGGAAAATTCTGGATGAGGTCATTATTCACAATAAGTTTAATTGGTCTAAATGAAAAGGCCACACATTAAAACCAAACAAAAGGCAAAACTGTCCAATGTTTCCTGTTACTAAGTCCAGGATAACATCTCCCTGGCAAGAGATGAAACTGGCTCTGCAGAAACTGGCAGGGGTGGTGGGAGTGGTGTTGCTGTGACCATGAGCAGATGAGCTTGAGGGCACATGAGGTGCCCCATGACTGGAACTTGGAAGTTGACAACTTGGAGCTTGTCCTTGTTGAGTTGCAAAGACATCTATCTCCATAAATTCAGAGTCCATGAGTTGCACATTAAAAGGTAATCTGAGCATGGTTAGCCATTGTACTGGAAGCCCAGTAGGAGAGCCTGCTGCGAGTACCCAGAGTCCTTCTGATTGAAAAGTTTGGGGATTTTTTCCCCCTCTCTCTACCTGTTTGCCTCTCAGCTTTTTCTCCATCCCGTGCCACCAGCTTCTGCCAACATAAAGGAGACATCAGCGCTGACTATCCGCCACCTGATCTCAGAACCCAGTATTGAGTGCTCAGGGGTTAATCCCAGTTCTGCATTCAGAAATTGCTCCTGGCAGGCTCTGGGACCATCTGGGATGCTGGGGACCGAACTGGGATTCGTTCTAGTCTGCAGTGTGCAAGGCAAATACTGTACTGTACTGTACTGTACTATACTATACTATACTATACTATACTATACTATACTATACTATACTATACTATACTATACTATACTAGTGTGTAGAGCTTCATTTTGGTTCTCTGTTCAGGGCTCATTTCTGGTGTGACTCAGGACCATAAGGGATGCTGGAGACTGACCAGGTCAGCTTCTTTAAGGCAAGCACCCTACCAGTGGCTGTATTGTTGCTCTGGCCTAAACATTTCCTTACTAATGTCCAATCTGTCAACAGTCCTGTTCAATGTAGTTTTATTTACATATTTATTTACTGATTAAATTTCTTTATTTTAGATACTGTGGTTAACAGAGTTGTTTATAATAGTTATTTCTGGCACTCAGTATTTTAACATCAATCCCACCACCAATTATTACATTCTGTCCACTCTGGTCATCAATTTCATAACCTCAGTTTCCTACCTTCCAAAGGGGAAGGTCAGAAAAACTTCGTTTTTTTTTTTTTTTTTTTTTTTTTTTTTTTTTTTAGGAATAACTTCTTAATATTGCTTAGTACAACTAAGTGGTAATGAAATTATAGAAAAAACTGCATTAAAATAATAATATTATTTTGGTTTTTGGGCCACACTCAGTGATGCTCAGGGGTTACTCCTGGCTATACACTCAGAAATTGCTCCTGGCTTGGGGAATATGGGATGCTGGGGGATTGAACAGAGGTCCGTCCTGGGTCAGTTGCATGCAAGGCAAAACACCCTACCACTATGCTATCACTCCGGCCCCTAAATAATATTATTTTTGTTTGTTTGTTTTTGGGCCACATCCAGTGATGCTTAGGGTTTACTTTTGGCTCTGAGCTCAAATATCACTTCTGGTAGACTTGGAGGATCACTTAGGATGCCTGGAATAGAACCTAGATTGGCTACTTGCAAGACAAATCTCTACCTGCTATGCTATTACTCCAGCTCCTAAAAGAATATTTGTGAAAATTATCATATCTTGCAAGGGGGGCTTATGTTCTGAAGGTCTACTAAACTGTATATCACTAGTTGAGTGTTCTGTTGTTGATTTGTTTGTTGAGGTTATGTGGCTTCCAGAATAATTTCACATCTAATTTGGCATAATCCTACTAAGAAATCGGTATTAAAAGTATGGGATGTTGAGTGGCTGCATATGTAGCCAAGGAGTCTACAAATCTAAGGATCTATAGTGCCAGGCTGATGAGCTTGTAATGCAACAAAGTGACCACAGCATCCCTCTGAAGGACCCCAGTATGATCAGCTGCAAGGTCAGTATGTCCATCAGTTTTTCCTGCTAGTTGGGCTTCTCTTTTTAGAGTTCCATGAATCTATGGTGTTGGCTGCTTGCACAGACATGGCAGAAGGCTTTATATTGTGGGCTAGCAGCCAGGGGCTTCTGAAAGTACTGAGGCATAGAGGGTGAGGCCGGGGGAGGGAGGCGGCTCAGTCTGGCTTTAAAGGTCTTTGGAGATGTCAACCACAAAACTGGCATCCCCTGAGTGTTTGGTGACTGGAGTCTGTTTTTGATCAATACCTGGTGATGCTAAAGCTTACTCCTTCCTGGCTCTGCACTTGGGAATTACTATTGGTGGTGCTCATGGGATTATATGTGATGCCAGGAACCAAACCTGGGTCAGCCACATGCAAGGCAGACTTGCACAACCTGTGTGAGACTCTGAGTTCAATTCGCAGAGTGGAGGGGGGGAAACAGTAGAAACTCAATTGAAGTCCTTTATAACTCAACTTTTAAATGCGCAGAAAACAGATAATAATCTTTAATCTCTCTGTTTCATTCTTTTAATCTTTTTGCTATTTATTTATTTATTATTATACGATCTGTTGCCTTGCTCTTTTGTTTCATGGTTCTTGTGAAAAGCAGATGTCAAGAATTTTGAGTTTTGAGAGATAGCATGGAGATAGGGTGTTTGCCTTGCATGCAGAAGGATGGTAGTTCAAATCCTGGCATACTATATGGACCCCTGAGCCTGCCAGGAGAGATTTCTGAACGTAGAACCAGGAGTAACCCCTGAGTGCCACCAGGTGTGACCCAAAAACAAACAAACAAAAAAAACAAAAACAAAAAAAAAAGAATTTTGAGTTTTAACTTGTTAGTGGATAAATTTGTTGACTCCTTCATATTTTTCGACTTTGTTCAGGGAAGCAGTTAGATTATTTTTAGCACTAATTTGATCTTTTGGGATCCGTGTGTGTGTGTGTGTGTGTGTGTGTGTGTGTGTGTGTGTGTGTGTGTGTGTGTGTGTGTGTGATGGAACTCAGGGCTTCACAGATGTAAGGTAATTTTCCCAGCACTGAGCTGCATTCCCAGCACTAATGTTTCAGCCCTTGTTTGGTGGAAAGAGCACTTGAGGGAGCTGGTTGTCCACATGACTGTGTGTGAACCCCAATTACTCTAGCAGGCTGGCATCTGCTTTGTGTCTGGCTGGCAGGATGGCATTTCTCTTGAGCAGGATTATTTCTTTCACTTCTTTTTTTTTTTTTTTTTTTTTTTTTGGTTTTTGGGCCACACCCTGCAGTGCTCAGGGGTTACTCCTGTCTGCTCAGAAATAGCTCCTGGCAGGCTTGGGGGACCATATGGGACACCGGGATTCGAACCAACCACCTTTGGTCCTGGATCGGCTGCTTGCAAGGCAAATGCCGCTGTGCTATCTATTTCCTTCACTTCTATCGCAGATCTTTTTTCCTCTATAGCCTTTGTGCTGTGGGATGCTCAGAAGGTGGGGGCATTCTCTCAGCCTCCTGACTATACAGTGTTGGTTGTCTGGAAGTTCCCTACCAGGATCCACAGCTGTGTCCTGGTTAGGCTGTGTGACCAGGTAACCCCAGCCCACTCTGTTCTCACTTGGCCCAGCAACAGTGGGAGAGAGAGAGCAATTGCTTCTTTGTGGGATTTCTACCCAACAGGACTGGGTAGAAAAAGCCAGACATGCACTGCTTACTCGCAAAACCTAGGAAACAGGATTTATTCCTACCTAGGCAGAGATCAGGCATGAGCAAGTACTCATGCCCAAGACAAAACAAAGTGGGGAATTTATTAACCCCATCGACAGCATGGAATGTTTCCTCTGAAATGTGTATGAAGTTAAAGCAGGGAATGATTCTGAAGGAACAGGTAAGGAATGGAAGGAAGGAACTCAGTAGCTGGCTGATGGTAACAGATGGGGGGAGAATACCTTACAGAGGAAGTTTTAGAGAGCCCCAGAAGAGACCCCCTGGAAGATGCCTTTGTAGAATGTCTGAGGCCCAACACATTGCCGAGAGACTGAGGACATGAAGGGAACTCAGGTTTCAGCCCCAATGCAGCACCCACCCTGAGCACTGCCAGGAATAATTCCTGAGTGCAAAACTAGCAACCCCTGAGCATCACTAGGTGTGACCCCTCCAAAAAAAAGTATTTTAAAATGCTTGCCTCAGGCAGACAAGTTTGGGAGCAGAGCATTGTCATCCTCTGCTTTTAAATCAAGCTGGCCTGGAAAGCATATCCCAAGGAAATTTTGAACAGTAGAGAAAACGCATATTTCAGCACATGTATTCAATTAGAGCAGAATGAACTTGATGCCATGGAGACCCAGCTTGGCACGGGAGCTACTGGCCTGGTGACCAGGAGAGTCTATACACCAGGCTGCTGGGGTCAGCTTCGAAGTGTCATTTGGTCGACTCAGATCTTTGATGCAAAGAGGAAAGTATGTATGATTCACCCAGTGCAATCGGAACAAGGGAGCGAGCCATGTCTGTCTGTCTGTTTGTCTGTTCTCTGCCTCATGAAAGAGCAGCCTGGCTCAGAGCCGGCTTCCCGCTCCCCTTCTCCACTTGAAACAGAAAAGCCAGCCGGAGCAAAACTCTTTTTCCACAGGGGTTGGCAAGCAGAAACAGTTTCCTTTCATCCTCAGCAAGGCTGAGCGAGGCCTTTTCTGGATTCATATTGCACAGTGTGGCTGAAGCAATAGATAAAGGTTAATGCATTTGCCTTGCAAACAGCCGACTGACCTGGTTTGATCCCTAATACCCCATAGAGTCCCTTAACCCTGGCCAGGAGTCATGATCCCTGAGCACTGCCAAGTATGGCCCCCCAACACAAAACAAATGCTCCCATGAATAGGCCAGGGAGCCAAGAGCCATCTCAGTGTTGAGCATCTGCTTTGCATGCAGGAGTCTCAACTTTGCTCCCTAATCTTCGAGTGGGGTAGAGTTTGGTTCTCCCATAGCCAGCCAGACCAAACAGGGCACAATGTGAGAGTTTCCTTTAACTGACTTCCAGGTGAAAGGGTTTGGTCTCCACAAACTCAGGAGGTCTGGGACTAGCTCTGGAGAGGTCGGGGCATCAGACCCCAGTAGATTCCAAAGTCTACTGTTCTGGGGTTTAGCACTTGGAGTCATTTCTTTTTCTTTTTTTTTTTTTTTTTTGTTTTGTTTTTTGAGTTACACCCGGCAGTGCTCAGGGGATTACTCCTGGCTCTATGCTCAGAAATCGCCCCCGACAAGCTCGGAGGACCATATGGGATGCCGGGATTCGAACCACCATTCTTCTGCATGCAAGGCAAACGGCTTACCTCCATGCTATCTCTCCGGCCCCACTTGAAGTCATTTCTGACAGTGTCTACTGGTCGGTGATGTTCTGGGGATGTAACCTGAATGCCCTTAGTCTCTGGACTCATCTCCCCAGATCAAGTTATGAAAGTCATGGAAAAACAGCCAATCTACCGACTTGGGAAGTTTGGCAAGTTGAGATGTAAATAGAGGAGCAGGGCCAGGCTCAACTATAGCATCAGAACTTGCATGCACCTGTCCTGGGCTGAGTCTGGACAATATGTCAGAGCTTAGACATTCTGCAAAGGTATCCCATTGAGGGGTGTCTATTAAGGGGCTTTCTGGAACTCTCCCTGCAGATTAACCCCCCCCCCCATCTGTCTCTATCAGCCAACTACTGAGTCCCTACCTTTCAGCCTCCACAGAAGGGCTTTGGGGAAGCTGAGGGTTTGGGACCAGCCTCCAGGGGCATTGAGCCCACAGCTCAGGTATGGCCCAGGGTACCGTGTTTACTCATTTTACTTTCGGTCTGACCACGGTGATATTTCCTTGTTAGGAAACTCTGGAACATTTGAAAATCACTTTGGAGGGAAGTTAGTATTTGGGCCACCTCATACCCCAGCTCCCCCAAACACAAACTTTCCTCAGAGAGGGTGTTTGGGGTCCCCATGGCAGTGCTTAGCAGCTATTCCAGGCTCTGTACTTAGGAGCGACCCCTAGTGGTTCAGTGGATTGAAGCGGGGTAGGGCCCCAGTGACCACTGGCAAGGTTAGCCCTGAGCTTTCACACGGGGCTCTGACACCTGCTCTACCTTAAACAGGTTAAAGGCATGAGCCAGAGATGCTTTGGCTGCAAAACCACTGCCTTCTGGCAGACACCCATATTGCTTGGACAAGCTGGCTGCTCACAGACAAGCTCATACTAATCATCAGCTGAGCTTCAGACTTCGCTGGATTTCCAGCCTTTCCACGTTTGATTGTTTTTGTTTCTGAACCACACCCAGTGGTGTGTTGCTAGGGATGGCTCCTGGTGGTGTGTGTACATGCAGGAGGCCATAGTGCCAGGAACTGGGTCCAGGTCTCTCATAAGCAGAACATCCACATCCACATATGCAGAACATCCACAACCTTCGAAATATCTCTCCAGTCTACCTTTATTCATTTTTTTCTTTTTCTTTTTTTTTTTTTTTTGGCCACATCTGGCTGTGCTCAGGGTTACTCCTGGTTCTGTGATCAGGATCACTCTTGGCAGTGCCTAGGGGACCATATGGGATGCTGAAGATTGAACTTGGGTTTGCCGCTTGAAGGCAAATGCTTCAGGCTACCTTTTCCCCATTTTGATGGCCGAAGTTCGGCGAGGAATCTGGGGATTCCTGATGTCCATCTAAAGAATCTGACCAAAGACTATGCATTGGACTTATGTCTAGTCATGTGTAGTTCTCAGAATATCTCAGCTTATTCTTCTTAGGTCTGGGGATGTGGCCCTGTCGCCAATATTGGAGATTTTATGGGTCCTTGAGTTCAATTCCCAGCTCCAGTAGGCCCCTGGAACTTCTGGAAGTGACCCTAGAGTTAAAAAAAAGAAACAATCATCATAACAAAGGACGTATTAAAAGAGTCCACATACCAGGGGCTGGAGTGGTAGTCCAATAGGAAGGGTGTTTGCCTTGCACGTGGCCAACCTGAGTTCGATCCCCAGCATCCTACCTGGATATGTCCCTGATCCTACCAGAAGTGACTCCTGAGAGCTGCCAGGTGTGGCCCCAAGCAAACAAACAAACAAACAAATAAAAGTCCACACACATTTGGATTCCTGAGCATAAGTGTAACCAACTACTGAAAAAAACAAACAAACAACAACAAAAAAAAAACCCCACTTGTTAACCCCTAGTTGGTTTTATTTTTATTAGATTTGTTAGAGGGGCCATATCTATTGATGCCAGGGTGGGCTGGGCTACTCTTGAATCTGCTCATTGCAGGCCTGATTGCTTAGTATCAGGGCTTGGAAGTACTGGGCTGATGGTGCCACCCAGTGGTGTTGAGGGCCTATACCTGGTGGTTTGAACTGAAGGTCATTAGAGAATTCTGATTTTGATCTTGTGTTACTTTGGTTTGAGAGACTGGCACCCTGTTATGATGAGGAACCCTCTTGTGGCCAATCAACTCCTCAAAGTGAATGAAAAGCTCAGCTCAGAGTCAGGATGGTGGAGAGACAGAACCACAGGGGGCATTGGGACCCACCACTGACCGTCTCTGGCTTGGTTTCTCTAATTTAACTAGAGAAATCACAATCACAGATTCTGCTTGCAGAGGTCTTGGGCAGTGTGTCCTGGATACACTAAACATCCTGAGTCTCTCTGGGCAGAGAAGAGAGCTGGAAGGAGATGGGACAGAAGGAGACAGTTAACTCCAGCATTGTTGGTCCATGTGAGCCCTCAGCATTAAAGTCCCTTCCCTCAGAAGGGGACACCAAGAGTCAGGGGTTTGCTGGATAGCTGTTGACTAAATTGGTCACATGCCCCGGGCTGCCAAGGAATAGTAGAGACCTAGTGCCAGTTCCTAAATGACTCTGCAGCTCAGAAAATCCTATGGAGTTTAGCTTCGGAAATAATTGATATTCCCCCCCATTTTTTCCTTTGGATCAACATTGAGATTTCTTTTTTTTATTTTAAAATTATTTTACATAATTTAAACACAGTAGTTTACAAAATCATATGTGGCATTCCATGTTCTAATACCAATAATACCCCCTGTGTAACATTCCCTCCATCACTGTACCCAGTTTCCCACCATTCCCCAAGCCTGCCCTCTTGGCAGGCACAAAATAATTTTCTTCATATTGCTTGTTACAACTAAATGGTAATGGAATTTTTGAAAAAAAATTCAATAGAGGAAAATTTGTAAAAATTATTATATCTCACAATAGGGCCATGAAGTCATTGACAGGAGGTTTTACAAAGTTGTTTTGTTGCTAGTTGAGCCTTCTGTGTTATTGGTTTCCAACACAGAGATTTCTTTTGAACATTGGCAGTATGACCCGATGTCACGTAATTCTGTATATGTGTTTTCAGTCCAACTTTGGTGTATGCCAAGAAACATTAATAACTCATAGGGGAATAAGTTGAGAAGAAGAAGAGCACAGGGTAAACAGAGGCTCTCGGTGTACCATGTGCCAGGGTGACATGGGCTAATGGCAGGGGCTATGGTAGCGGAAAGCTGCATGAAACTCTGTCCCAGTCTGATTTTTGCCAATCACCAATTTTGACTTGTGTTTGAGAAGACTGTGAAGGAAGACTTGGAAAAAAGCACAGTAGGGCTTGACATTACTGACTCCATCTTGTTTCCCTTGCCTGCAGCTGGACAAATACAGTCTTCCTTCCTAAGTTGGTGATCCTATCATTGAGCACAGCCTCCTTGATGTTAGAGTTTACTGTGCTAGTTGGTCTGGTGTGCAGAATTCTCTTCAAACTTTGTTCCTGAAGTCCATCAATGATCCACACATTTGCCAGTGAGAAAAATAACTATCTCATCAATTGTGTGGGCATAAAAAGAGTTTTACAAGGCGCACCTGGACCTCTGCTCTACCACATTCAGACCCCTCACGAGTCCCCGGCCTCTTTTATTTAAGAAGGAGGTTGAGTTTTTTGGGTGTGTTTTGAGTTACAGTTTTTTTTTCCTGGCTGGTGCCTCCTGAAACAAGTTTCCTGTGTGGAAAGTTCCTTGTTGTCAGTGATTGGCATTCTTGATGCAAGGTAAACCTGCTTTGGCTGTAACAAGTGAGAGAGGCAAGATTACAGCCTGGAATCTGCTGAGATGCACCTTTCACTCTTAAATTGTGAAGTCAGAGTAAAACCCACATCCTAATACCTCATAAGGGGGGATGCTATCAGCTAGACAATTGTCAATGGCCTGTTGTTGATAAATGTTCCCTGGGCAGGCTCTGGTCTGCAGTCACTGAAGATGGGGAACAAGAAATGAAATGGAACTAATTGAGCACAAGCAGATTTTGTTTGAAAAGAAAAGAAAAACGCCAGGAAAGTTTCTAGCATGGGAGGAAAGTGGGGGAGGTGAGCACCCTCTTTTAGTACACATATAAAATTTTTGCTTCTTGGGCCACATCAAGTGGTACTCAGGGCTTCTTCCTGGCAGTGCCAGATGAACTTTTTCTGGTCCAGGGCACTGAACCTGGGTTGGCTGCATGTAAGGCAAGTGCCTTCCCTGCTGTTCTTTCTCCAGTCCATTAGATATTTTTTTTTGTTTTGGGTTTTTGGGCCACACCTGACAATGCTCAGGGGTTACTCCTGACTCTGTGCCCAGAAATCACTCCTGGCAGGCTTGGGAGACGATATGGGATGTTAGGGATCGAACCTGGATCTGTCCCAGGTCATGAAAGACAAATGCCCTACTGCTGTGCTATCACTCCGGCCCCACCCATCGGATTATTTTTAGCTATTAGGTAATTGAGCACTTTTATCTTCTATTAAGGCAGTGCTTCTTAATTATTTTCTGTCATGGCCCCCTAGGAAGAAGAAAACATTTTTTGCGGTCCCCGCGTGACTGTTAATAGTATCTTTATTAAAAAAAACTTTAACCTTCAAAACAAAAATATATAAAATAATTTGAGCTAATTTTTTAATCAGAGGTGATGTCTGGATTAATGGCTGCAATGAGCATGTTTTGTAATGCATAGCTTTCGAAGTGGGGTTTAAAGCAGGACACAGCAACTCTCAATTCCAGAGACATAAACATGGGGGATAGCTTGTCTTAACAGTGTTTGCTGAGGTCAAATGTGCCCCCTTTACAGAGCCTCGAGCCCCCCTGGGAAGCATGTCCCACTATTTGAGAAGCACTGTATTTAGGTAAGTGATGCTGCTGGTCTCCAGCCTCCTATGGCCTTGATGTGAGTCCAGGGGCAGGCAGGATTTAAGGATGACTGTCACCTAGTGTTCTCTGTCATCTAGCCATCCCTTTTCTTAATCTTCCCCAGCCTAGTTTCCTTTGTTCCTGGCTATTCCCTCCATCATTGTGACTTTCAAAAACCGTTGTTACTTGGAATTATCCAAGTTTTGTCACTAAGAAAATTCAGCTTTTGGCAGATGTTCATGGAGGGAGGAGATAGCAGAATGCAGAAACCTTGTTATCCTTTGTTCTGCCCTTCATGAAATCACTTGCTTTCCTCCTTGTCTCTTACTCAATGATGAATCATCCATGGCCCCACTGGCAGAAGACTAGTCCCTCAAATAATTTTTGAATTTAGGTACCATGATTTATGAATGTGTTCATAATAGATTATTAGGCATGTGACATTCCAACGCTAATCCGACTACCAGTGTCAACTTCCCTCCACCAATGTCCCAGCCACATTCTGTAATAGTCACACTTTAAAACTTTATTGTTAAAAATAAAATAAAATTTTATTGTTGTGGGGATGGAGTTGTAAGTATTCGCCTTGCACGTAGCCAATTCAGGATGATCCTTCGCTTGATCCCTGGCATCCCATATGGTCCCCCAAGAAGTGATTTTTAAACATAGAGCCAAGAGTAAACCCTGAGTGCCACTGGGTGTGACCCAAAAACCAAAAATAATTTTTTATTGTTGTAAGTTCATACTCATAGCATCATTAATTGCTTTATATCTATAAATCCCTCCACTTCCACATAGTGGAAATGTCTAAGCCCCTAGTACCTCCATTCTTCCTCTTCTTACCCCTCTACTGCTCTCCTTCATTTCTCTAGTGTAGGGTCAAGAATTCACCCACTTTTCATACCCTGCATCCTCAGTCATGTTAGTCTATAGACCATAAATAAGTGAGACCATTCAGCATCTGTCCTTCTTTTGGCTTCTTTGGCTTAATGTTCAGGTTCTATTCAGCATTTGTCCTTCTTTTGGCTTCTTTGGCTTAATGTTCTGGTTCTATTCAGGTTGCAAAGAATTGCATGAGTTAATAATGTTAATACTATGCTTCAAAAATCCCAGCCTTTGCTCTGAACATACCCACTAACTGTTCCTAGTATCACTGTTGATGTAAACAACAGTGTGCTTATGTAAATGCCCTCCGAACAAGAATGGACTGGGGTGTGAAAAGGTACCTCCAAGGTCCTCGTGGCCAGTATCTGTCAACATCCACCAATCTCAGTCTACATGCACTCCCCACTGTAGCCCACCCACTCTCTTGGAAGCAGTTCCAGAGCCCCCTGGGGGGTCACAGCTGGAAGATCTATTGTGCAGAGATCAGGAGTTCCCAGGGAACTGTTGCTATCTGTCAATACCCATGGTGCTACCACAGTGTCAGCCAAGGAAACCTCCTTACTTTCATAGTCAATATTTCTACGGCAAATGAGTCCTCTCACAGAACTTTCTGTTTGGGATTTAAAAGCTTAAATTTTAGATTTTTTCTTTGTTGTTTTGGTTTTGGTTTTGTTTTGGGCCACACTAGGTGGTGCACAGGCATTGCTCCTGGTTTTGCTACCAGGAATTACTCCTGGCAGGGTTAGGAGACCATATGAGGATGCTGGGGATGGAACCAGGATTGGCCACGTGCAAAGCAAACACCCTCTCTGCTGTGCTATGCCTCTGGCCCCTTTAGAGTACTTTCAGCTTCAAATGAACATAGTCGCAATGAACAAGCATGCATAAATAATGCAGAAGAAAACCTCATCTGCATGAGCCATTTTTCCCCCTGCTATTACTTTTCCTTATTTGAAAAGTCTGCTTGTATAAGCAGTAACTCATCAGAGGAGTTTACACTGAGGTTTGAAGGTAGAGAGGTATGTAGCCCACACTGTATAGTCAGGTGGGACTCAGGGACACACCCGCCTCATCCACTTGGTGCAAGCAGATGAGAGGATCAGGTCCTAGGAAATCATACATTGGACCAGGCAGCATGGGCAGAGGAGGGAGTGACATAATCCAAGGTAAAAGGAAAGGCCTGAACACTAGAGGGGTGGAAGGGAACTCAGTTCATATCCCTGCTCTGTACAAGAAACTCTCATTTCTTTTGTTGTTTTGCTTTTGTTTTTTGGGCTACACCCGGCAGTGCTCAGACATTACTTCTGGTTCCGCACTCAGGAATCACTCCTGGCAGATTCGGGAGACCCATATGGGATGCTGGGGATCAAACCTGGGTCAGCTACCTGCAAAGCAAAAGCCTTACCCACTGTACTATCACTTTAGCTCCTAAATTCTCACTTCTTAACTTTCTGAGTCTTGTACACTCAAGAACCCCCAGAAAAAGAAAAACCCACCTTTGCAGGAACAGCCCCATTTTTTGCAGATAAGCATGTGGTTTTAAGAGGTGAATGAACTTCCGTAAGGCAGCTCTATGATGAAGCTGATTCTACCTAGGTCTAAGGGACCTTAGAGTCCACACCTGCCAGTAGGATGTCCTGTCTCTAAGGATTTGGCTATGACTACACCCTGGGGGGGGTAAAGAACCACCCCAATAGAGGCATTCGGCGCCCTCACATGATGAGCTGCACAGAATAAATACACAGAAGTCCAGCAGGACCCGTCTTCCTCCACTTGGCTTTGAAACAGCAAATTCCTGCCCCCTAATTATTTTCAGTTGGGCTTAAATCCAATTACAATTGTTCATTAAAGCCAGAAGCAGAGGAGTCGGGAAATAAGCCATAGGACTGCAGCATATGCCTTTCTGCACTAGGCTCCAAGTTGGATCACACACACACACACACACACACACACACACACACACACACACACACACACTACAGCCCCCTGAGTACTACCAGGTGTGGCCCCCATCTGTCTTATCATCTAGAAATGTGTAAGGGTTTAAGTACACTCCTACTCTGTGCCAGGAACCAGAGCAAAAGCACCCATCTATTCTCTAGTCCTTCACATAAGAAAGTCACAGAATGGGGGCTGGAGCAATAGCACAGTGGTAGAGCTCTTGCCTTGCACACGGCCAACATGGGTTGGACCCCTGGCATCCTATAGGGTCCCCTGAGCCTGCCAGGAGTGATTTCAGAGCACAGAGCCAGGGGTAACTCTGAGTAATGACAGCTATGGCAAAAAAAAAAAAAAAAGAAAGTCATAGAAATATAAAATTTCCAACTAATCTGCTTCATGGGAAAGAGAAGTCACACTTTGTTTTTGTTTTAGTTTATTTTTTGTTTGTTTGGATTTGGGCCACACCTGGTAATGCTCAGGAGTTATTCCTGGTTCTGCACTGAAGAATCATTGCTGGTGGTTCTTAGGGGATGCCAGGATTGAACCCAGGTCAGCTATATGCAAGGCAAGTGCCCTGCCCACTGTGCTATGGCTCCAGCCTCAGTTACAATTTCTCTGTTAGAACTTATAAAACTAAAATATAAACACAGGTGTGGACTTTGTAATGCTTTACACATTTTTTTTTGTTTGTTTTTTTTTGGGCCATGCCTGGCAGTGCTCAGGAGTTACTTCTGGCTATCTGCTCAGAAATAGCTCCTGGCAAACACTGGGACCATATGGGACATCGTGATTTGAACCAACCACCTTAGGTCCTTAGATCGGCTGCTTGCAAGGCAAATACCACTGTGCTATCTCTCCGGCCCCAATGCTTTACAAATTTACATTGAGCATTGACACACTTTGGAGGAAGTGGTCCACAGAGTATCTGTTACCTCATCCAGAAGTTCTAAGGCCTCCTGCCTAAGGAGATATGGGCCAGCTCCAGGCACGCTGCAGCTCCTGTCAGATCACAACAATCTTCAGAGCCAGGGGATTGTTTATGCTTATTACTGAGTTTATCTTTTCAAAGCTCCTCACCACAGTGTTTCTACACTTCTAATCACACCTTCCTTGTCCGTCTGTTATTGGACACACTAAGTTGGTTCCATATCCTGGTTATTATGATTATTCCCTAATCTGTCCTTGTCTGGGTGTATTTTTAAAAGCTCTCATTTCTAAATGAAACAAAACTTGTTTTACCCAAGTGATTATCTCAACCTTGGAGTTCTTATTAGGGAAATGATTTTTTTTTTGGTTTTTAGGTCACACCCAGCACTCAGAAATCGCTCCTGGCAGGCTTGGGGGACCATTTGGGATGTCAGGATTTGAACTGCTGTCCTTCTGCATGCGCCTTATCTCCATGCTATCTCTCCAGCCACGGAATGATTTTTTTACAGAATATACTTCCTTGGCCATCCTAAACAATGGACCAGGGGAAAGAACAGAGATTAAGGCACTTGTTTTGGGTGCAGATGACTCTCCTTTGAGTTCTGATACCACATATGGTTCACTGAGCATGACAAAGGGTCACTCCAAGCATAACTAAGAACAGTCCGTAATATCATCAGGTGTAACCCCCCTCAAGAAACCTCTCCTACACCCCAACCATGTTTATTAAGAACTAGAGAAGTCATCTTCCTGTTAGTATAAGGGTGGTTGATTTATTTTTATTAACTGAACAACCATGAGATACAGATCTTGATGGTTGAGTTTCATAGAATATTCCTACACCCATTGCCTCACCAGTGTTTATTTTCTTCCAGCAATGTACCAAACTTTTCTCTCTTTCTCCGTCCCCTTTTCCTTATAGGTACTGTGGTTTGCAATATTAAAAATAAGTTACTTTATTTAAACACCATGGTTTACAAGGTTGTTTATAATACAATTTTTCCACAGTTACAAAGTTGTTCATGATTGTCATACAATTGTCATACATTGTCATACAATGGCTAATGCTCTTCATCAGTACACATTTCCCACCACCAATGTCCCCAGTTTCCCTCCTGTCCTCTCCCCTGCCTTCTCTCATGCCTACTTTCTGTGACAGGCATCTATCTCTCTCTCTCTCTCTCTCTCTCTCTCTCTCTCTCTCTCTCTCTCTCTCTCTCTCTCTCTCTCTCTCTCCCCCTCCCTTCCTTTTATTTCACCTTTTAGACACTGTTACTGACGGGGTATCATGCATATCATTTTTTCTCTTTTTAGCACCCAATTCTTATCCAGAGGGATCATTTCAAACTATTGACCAATTACTGCTGTATGGAAACCATACACATGCACGAAAGTACAGGAAAGTTCTGTGTTCAGTGGAGCAGATAACTTTCTAGTAAAGGCTTCCCTTGGCTTTGAGTTGTTCTGGAATGTGCTCTGACATACCAACCCCATTGCTATGTGATGATTTTATTGATTTCTGTTCTGAGGATGATGTGCTGGGTAAAGATTTTATGACTGTAAATCCTAGGCTCCAAATCAAAGGAGATGACAACTCTGCCACGTTTACCCGTGGCCTAACACAAACCAGAAATGGCCTTTCATGCCCTTCTCAAGCTCACCCTCTGAAATCCTTTGACTCACTTCCGTAGCATGACACTAGGGATTTTTTTAAAAAATAATTTCTATTGAGACCCATGTGAATTACAAGTCTTTCATAGTTATATTTAAGGTACATAGTGACAATGAATTAGGACCATTCTCACCACCAGTGTTGACCTCCCTTCGCCCCTGTTCCCAGCATGCATCCCATACTTCCCCCCTTGACTCCCTGGACTGCTAGACACTAGGGATTCTTTACATGTTTCATGAATGACCTTATGAAATAGGCCACTATTTCATAAAGTCATAAATCAGTAGAGAAATTTAGAAAGGTACCAAGAGATATGATGATTCTGAGTTTTCTCCATTGAAATGAAAATAGTTGGGAGAATTCTGAAACCAGCTTTAATCTGTATAGTTTAGAGATACACCATGTTGGGATACCCTTCCCTCTGTAGAATGTAGACCATTGTAGACCATTGGGGTGCCCTCGCCTCTTTAGAGAGCCTTTCCTTTACCTGCATTGCAGGGTAAGCTTTGGCATGTAACCTAACCTTTTTGGCCCTCTTTCCATCAGTAAAAGTAAAGTGATGG
Source organism: Suncus etruscus (assembly GCF_024139225.1). Classification (NCBI taxonomy): domain Eukaryota; kingdom Metazoa; phylum Chordata; class Mammalia; order Eulipotyphla; family Soricidae; genus Suncus; species Suncus etruscus. Next base: position 17,356,635 of record NC_064865.1, read on the forward strand.
AGTAGCTGATGTCTCTGATTCCTTCCAGGTCTAAATTCATGATCTTCTAACTCTATCATTAGATTTAATACTTCCATTTTATCACAGCTTAAGCAAATCAACTATGGTTTGTTTTGTGGGTAGGTGGGCAGGGTTTCGGTCACATTAGGTAGTTCTCAGGGATTCTTCCTGGCTCTCTGTTCAAGGAACACTCTTGGCAGGGCCAAGGGCCCATCTGTGGTGCAGGAGAATAAACCAGGTTGGCCACATGCAAGGCAAGAACCTTCCAGCCTGAGCTCTCTCTCAGGCACAACTCACACAGTTCTCTAAAAGGGGTTAGAATTTGTGATGTACCCCTGAGGTGAAAAGTGAGCTCTCTAGAACTTCCCTCACTGTTGAAATGAGGAGAACAGGCAGCACGTGGTCCCCACTGTGCTCCTGGGCGAGGGTGGACCCCAAAGCAAACAGCTGAAACAGAAACTTGGATAGTAGGCTGGCTTGTGCTGAAGACGTACTTTTCCATTTGTCCTGGCAAGTGTTTTTGCCAGTGGGATTCACTAGAAAATGAGGATGCTGGCAGGACAGGACACACACAGCACTGTGGCACCTCCAGAGAGCCCCCTCTGCTTCATTACTCTGCATCAGCAGCTCTATCAGAGCCAGCCACTTCATCCCCTGCATTCTGTCCTCATACACCCCAAGGAACTTCTGGATCTGATTGTTATATTTTGGGGTCTTCTGGCAGAAATATGTCTTTAGAGACTGTCCTGGGGAGGTGAACATGACTGAGGTGCTGGTTAGGAGAGCAGTGAAGGAATTTTTCATAGTTTCCTGCCGTAATGAGTGAGTGGCCTGTAGCTTTGTGCCAGAACAATGTTCTGGGGCTCAGGGACTGGCTTGGAGTCTCAGTCAGGCGCCGAGAATGCTTGGCCCGATGACTTCATGTTAGCAGTGACAACCAGGGCTGTGGTTGAGAATAAATGGCTTTAAGCAAAGGCCTGGCAGCCTTGGCCCCTCATCTGCATTATAGGTCAGAGGATGGAGCCAGGAGGCCCTTGGAGGAGTGTGTGAGGATGGGAGTATGGAGCTCAGTGAGTTTTCTGAGGAGATTCCTGAGTTGTCAAGCTTACAATTCGTGTGTGTGTGTGTGTGTGTGTGTGTGTGTGTGTGTGTGTGTGTGTGTATTTTTGGGCCTCACCTGGCTATGTGCTCCTGGCTTGGGGGGACCAGGTGGGACATTGGGGGATTGAACTGTGGTCTGTCCTGGGTCAGCCGTATGCAAGGCAAATGCCCTACCGCTGTGCCATCACTCCGGCCCCCCAAGCTCACAATTCTTGACCCTCTGTAGGAAGGGACAGTTCAGGAGCCACACCTGCTTGGAAGATCTTGTGAAAAGATAAACATGTGTCCCGAGAGAGCCTGAGGACCTCAGTGGGCAAGCAGGGTGCTGCTTCCAGAGGAGTGTGGCAGGGATGGCAGGCACTCTGGGTCTTCCACCATCCACACACCCCAGTGTTCAGAAAAAAAGCTGACATCTCACACCAAGATCCAAAAACATCTCCTCCTGAATGAGAAAAGACTCCAACAGATACCAAAGCTAGGTGAAGTGGAGGTTGCTCAGCCTCAGGTCCTAGGCAGTGACTGACCTCCACCCAGCATCTCCAGGGCCAGGCTCTCAGCATTCTAGGACCAGGCTCTTAGCATTCCTAGGACCTGTTTCTCAGTGTCCCCAGGGCCAGTTTCCTAGCATTCCCATGGGCCATTCTCCCAGCACTCACCCCTCAATTTAGTCTCTCATAATCCCTTGATTCAATCGCCCAGAATTCCTGTGATAAGTCTCCCAGCTTTGCCTCCTTGGGGGGCAAAATGCTCAGGGGCCGTTGCAATGCTTTGGGGTTTGTGTCTCAGGCAGCCAACTGGGGAGAAGTTCAGGTAAAGGTGAGGACAGACAGAGACTGTACAAGCTCAGGATGACTGCGCTGCTCAGGAGTGGTTTAGTATGAATTAGGCCAGTCTTTGTACTTTGGAAGACCCAGCCTGAAGTGTTTGCGTGCATGTGTGTGTGTGTGTGTGTGTGTGTGTGTGTGTGTGTGTGTGTGTGTGTGCGCGCGTGCGCGCGTGTGCGTGTGCACACATTCAGGAGGAGAGAACAATGTTAAATGAAAAGTGACCCCAAAGTCAGAATCATCACTTCTAGCCCCAATGACTCTGTTGAGTCTTACTGCTTTTGTCCCAGGTCCTTGGCAGATTCTTTTTTTTTGGGGGGTGGGCACACCCAGTGACGCTCAGCGGTTACTCCTGGCTATGCACTCAGAACTCGCTCTTGACTTGGGGAATCGAACCTCGGTCTGCCTTAGGCTAGCGTGTACAAGATGCCTTACGGCTTGTGCCACTGCTCTGGCACCTCTTGGCAAATTCTTTTTTTTTTTGTTTTTGTTTTTGTTTTTGGGTCACACCCAGCAGCGCTCAGGGGTTACTCCTGGCTCTAGGCTCAGAAATCGCTCCTGGCAGGCCCAGGGAACCATATGGGATGCCAGAATTCGAACCAATGACCTTCTGCATGAAAGGCAAACACCTTACCTCCATGCTCTCTCTCCGGCCCCTCTCGACAGATTCTTACAGTGGGTCATTATTGGTTACATGAATCAGTGGAGCTGTTTTTGCCCTAATGATTTGCATTGTTTCCCTTCCTTCCACCTCAACTTCACTCAAATTCCAAAAAAATTTTAAGGCCGACACTGCCACATCTTAGAAACCATTTGTCACAGCTATCATTTTAAAACATCTTTAAATACTGTGGTTTACAAAGTTGTTCATCATACAGTTGTTTTGGGCACTCAATGTTCCAGCACCAATACCACAACTAGTGCGACCTTTTTTCCACCAGTATCCCAAGTTTCCCACCCCCTACTCCAACCCTACCCCTTTGGCAGGCACAGAATGATTCATTTTACATTGCTTATTACAACAAAATGGTAATTGAAATGATTAAAAAATAATTCAGTAAAAGGAAATTTATAAAAATTGTTTTCTCTCAAAAAAAATGTTATCTCTCGGGGCAGGAGTGGATGGACCATGGTTCAATCCCCGGGCGTCTCATATGGTCCCCCAAGCCAGGAGCAATTTTTGAGCGCATAGTCAGGAGTAACCCCTGAGCGTCACCGGCTGTGGTCCCAAAACCAAAAATAAATTGTTATCTCTCACAGTGGTTCTTAGGTCATTGTGTGAGGAGTTACTAAAATATTTATTGCTTTGAGCCTTCTGTGTTATTAGTTTTGCTTACTGAGCTTATTGGGCTTCTATGCTACTTCCCCTCTCTTTTACTGTCCTCTCACTAGGCTGTCAGTATTGTGGAATTTGGGGGTGTCACATGGCCATGTATGTGGCCTTATGTTTCAAGAGCTCCAAAGTCTGGGCTGATTTTTGGCCTGACCTGGACAGCTTACAGACCCATGAGTTTCATCGGTTTGACTTGGGGTCTTAGCTGAGATGAGTCATGAGTTGTGAGGCTGGGTTGTTTACATGGATGTGGGATGTGAGCGTGGCTTCTCAGACTTCCAGCAGTAGAGTGGATGGGGGAAGGCTGCCTACCCCAACTCCAAGAAGGTTCCAGAGTTTTCAGCCCAAAGACTAATTGGTATGCCTGGGAGTTTCATTGTCTTGGAGTTTCTTCCAGGATAATTTGTGAAAGGGGCCTTTTACATGCTAGTGGCTGCTGGGATGTGGGCTCAGTATGGAATAAAAAGCCCTAAGAAAGACTCAGAAGAGGCTGAAGCTATATAGCACAGCAGGTAGGGCATTTGTCTTGCATGCAGCCAATTCAAGCATCCCATATGGTCCCCTGAGCCTGTCATGATTAATTTCTTTCTTTGTTTTTGTTTTTGGGCTACACCCAGTGATGCTCAGGGGTTACACCTGGCTATGTGCTCAGAAATTGCTCCTGGCTTGGCGTCCAAATGGGATGCCAGGGATGGAA
>NC_064865.1:17365589-17483089 GCF_024139225.1 Suncus etruscus
GCTTATGCCCATAGAAACCACTGAAATAGGTAACTGCTCCTATCTTTCCCTATCTTTTTTTTTTTTGTTTGTTTTTGGGTCACACCCGGCAGCACTTATGGGTTACTCCTGGCTCTACACACAGAAATCGCTCCTGGCTGCTCGGGGAACTATATGGAATGCTGAGATTTGAACCACTGTCCTTCTGCATGTAAGGCAAATGCCCTACCTCCATGCTATCTCTCTGGCCCCAGCACCTCCCTCTATCATGCTCTAGTTAGTACATCACTTCCTTATCAGTATCAGTCATGCACTTCCTTTGCAGTAGTCACTCATGTCTCTTTTCTGTCTCTGCGTTTTCTGAGTCTCTCTGTTTTTACTTTCATTTTTTATGCACACGCTTCACTATGCGTTTATTACTGTGTTGCATATTTTACAGATTTAATTCTCTCCTCACACCATGAGCAGATTTGGCTTTAATTGCTTCTTCTTCTCAGCTTCCTACACACCTGCATGGCCACCTGGCTAGCAGGCACAAGTGCATGAGTTGGAAGTGAAGGTGAACACATACAAGGCATCTATGTTTGGCTGCGTATTTAGCCTTTCTCTGTTTTCTTTTTTTTTTTTTTTTTTTTTTTTTTTTTTTTTGGTTTTTGGGCCACACCCGGTGACGCTCAGGGGTTACTCCTGGCTATGCGCTCAGAAGTCGCTCCTGGCTTGGGGGACCATATGGGACGCCGGGGGATCGAACCGCGGTCCATCTCCTAGGCTAGCGCAGGTAAGGCAGGCACCTTACCTCCAGCGCCACCGCCCGGCCCCCAAGCCTTTCTCTGTTTTCAATTTCATTCATGAAATACCATTCACAATCTAGAAAATCTATCAACAAAACATTATCTGCTTGTTTTCTCAGTCATTAAGATGTTTTATTGTTTTTTTGTTTTTTGTTTTTTGGCCACACCCGGCGGTGCTCAGGGGTTACTCCTGGCTGTCTGCTCAGAAATAGCTCCTGACAGGCACGGGGGACCATATGGGACACCAGGATTCGAACCAACCACCTTTGGTCCTGGATCGGCTGCTTGCAAGGCAAACGCCGCTGTGCTGTCTCTCCCGGCCCTCATTAAGAGGTTTAACTGATGTCAGCCAGAGGAAATTTTTTTTGGGGAGGGAAAGAAAAAATAAGCTTTGCAAATATACAAAGGATCATCATAATTGGAAGAGATGTAATTGAATGGAAAGAATCTATATGAAAATGTTGATTCATTACCAGACATCATTTAGCCCCTGCCTGATTGTCTCTTCTGTACCACACATAATACCATGTAACTTTTACCACTGGAACCTGGAATCCAGAATCAGAATGGGGCAGAATTTGCCTAGATTCCTGGGGCTGATTGGTGATCGATTCTTTGACTAAAGCTGCATATTAAATATACATCTGTCTTGCTTTGGAATCTGTTTTTTTCACAGTTTCCAGCAGTAGAGCCCAATAAATATCCACAGTAGGACCTAGAATTTGGGGCCATATCTCCAGGGCAACATCTGGTTCAATTGAGACAGAATCTCCGGAGTAAATTTAGCAAATGGAGCCCTGGAGATGAGTTTTATTCCATCTTCATTACTACTCTGCATTTGGAAAAATATTTCCCCTGAGGACACAACTTTGGTTCCAATTAAACCTCCCCAGTTTTTTGATCTGAATTAGTGTCTTTGAGATGCAACCCTGGCTACAGAGAGGAGTAAATCTGAGCTTTTCCTTCAGGATTTGGCATTTTATAGTCCTTTTTTGGAGAGTGCCTCTCCACCCCGAGACAGTACTCCTGGTGCGTTACTCCTAGTAGGGTTCGAGGGACTATGTGAGGTGCTGGGTGTAACTCCACCCTGAATTTAGGTGTAGCTACCTGAGACCCACCCATTTCTGGGAGGGGTCTTGGGAACCAGATATTATGTGTGATCTACCTGCAAGACCTCGCCCATTCCTGGGAGGGGTCTTGGAAAAGGTAGATAAGCCTTTGAGCCAGGGAATTAGGGGTCTGCCCTGCTGGGCTCTCTGGCTTTTGGGTTTTTGCCTCTTTTGGTCTTTGACCAGCATGGAGGTCAAAGGGAGATGGCTGAAAGGAGTTAAGATGCAGGGCTAGCTAAGAATGGCTGAATGCTTGAAAGGTTATGTTTCCTGATGCCTGTCTCTGGATGAGTCTGATTCCGCCATTCACCTAACCTGGGACCCACCGGCTGAATGGGGGTTGCAGAGCCACGTGGCCTGGGGTGGCAGAGAGAAATCCACCTCCATCCATCTCCATCCAGCTCCATTGTTTAATTATTTGATTCTACACTGGGAATTGATACTGTATGAGCCACATGCGTCCCTATCCACTGTCATATGGCTCCAACCCACCACTATTTTCAAGGAAATTGATTGCATGTTGTTTGCAGTAGGAAGCTGTAAGCAATGATAGTATTTAAATGCACAGATTATGAGAGGGAGAAAAAACAATGGCTGTAATTTTTCTTGAGAGCTTTAAAGGCTTTTCAAAAGGGGTGACACTTGGGGCTTGGAGAATGAGCAAATCACAGATTATCAGCTATGATTAGGGCCAAGATGGCCCCGTTTATCAGGTGACAGTTAAGGTCAGCTTTTTCTATTGAGAAGATCACTGGGGATGTTACAATGGAGAAGGAAGAAGTATCCCTAAACATTCCCATTCTGTTTCCAAATCACCCTGTACCCTACCCCACCACCCTCCACATCTAGGTATGAGGTCTCCTTCACACTTGCATCTCTCACCATGGGAACCTGCTGGATCCTCTGTTCCTTCCAGCACCTTCTTTTGGACACTCCTTGTTTCCTGCCTCCTCCCATCTCACCGTTTTCCTGGCCTCCTAAGACACCAGCCTCACAGTGTCCATCTCATCTCTCTTGCCACCACATAGCTGGAGCCTTTCATGGATATTTCAGTGCCAGGCTGGTCATGGGGCTTTACATCTTAGCCCTTTTTATCAGCTCCATTTGGAGAATCTGAATGGGTGTATTAAGAAATAAGAACTAAGTGCTGGAGCTATAGCACAGTGGTAGTGCCTTGTGTGTGGCCAACCAAGGTTGGATTCCTGGCATCCTATATGTTACCTGTACCTGCTAGGACTAATTTCTGGGTGCAGAGCCAGGAATAAGCCCTGAGTACTCCCAGGTGTGCTCCCCCCCCCCAAAAAAAAAAAGAAACAAGGATTGAGAAAGATGAGCCATTCAGGTTAGATGGAAATGTTTTACCAAGCAGGAACGCTTTTCTGTTAGAAGGGTGGGCTGTGTGCGTTGGTAAACTTAGTGGGCTGTCAGGCAAGTTTGACTCCTGTGGCCTTTATAGGATGGATCTCAATTTCGGACCTAACATTTGAAGGTTTATCTGGGATCCTGATCTCCAAGGATGGGAGGACAACAAACAGGAGGGAGAAAGTCTCTAGCAAAATCTGTAGATCCCTGATGGGTATTCTGGAGTCAGCAGTAAGTCCCTCTTGGGTATTCCAGGGCAGCTGTAAGTCTCTGATGGGTATTCTGGGGCCATATGTGATTAAAAGCCTGGCTGTTATTCTAAGAGCCAGCAAAAGACTTGCAGATGAGTAGTAAATCACTTGCTGGAAGTTTGGAAGACATTCTAAATTCCCCGTAAATCCCCCATGGGTACTCTGGGGCCCCTGATGGGAATTCCAGGGATGGATTAGTTTTGTTGGTCAATTTCTATCTATCCTTTTATTTGTATTTGTCTGTTAAGGTTTGTTTTATCTCTGTCAGTCTGTGTTCTATGTTCATCTGGAATTTGGTTTAAGTTCAACAAAAATTGTGTGTGTGTTTTGGCTTGATTTGCAAACCTAGTGTTAATTCTCTCCTAAAGACAGACAGGCCAAAGTGTGACAAGGGAGGGGCTGTAAACTCTAGACAATTCTCAAGCGACTGTCATGTCTTAAATTTGTCCTGGAGAAAGTCTGGACTTTCTGACCAATCTCAGCTACTTTTCTGTCATTTTTGGGGGGAGGCAGAGGAAGATCAAATAAAGTTGTCTGCCTATGTGTGGCAAACTGAGGGCAGGGTGTGGGTAGGAGAGCCGCTGAGTTGGGGGGTGTGGGCAGAAAAGCCACTGGGCACAAGTGCCATCTTCAAACCTGCTGCCTCAAAGAAAAAGCCCAAGTCTACACTCCCTTCTCCTCTCCCTAAGCAAACTGCAAGACTGTGAAGAGTTCTATAAGAATGTGGCAGTGGGGTCATTCGAAAAGAATTCCCTTGGCCTAAGAGATGCAGGGTTTCTCCATCCTTGGAGTATATTGTCATGGGATTAACTATAGGGTCTTTTTCTAGTTCATTTTCTCTCCCGTTGATGATTTTGTGGTGTATGGGAGACTTCTGCGCCATCGTGGATGGTAAAGTCAGGTCTCTGTATCTAGACATCTCAGTCTCTGCACAGGTCAAGGATGGAACTTATGGTGAAGTCTTTCTTTGTGATTCTAGAAGTTCTGTTCCCTTAGTGTCATTTTAATCTGTCTTCTGTGTTGGTGGTCTTGGTCCTTGTGCACAAAATAATCTTTTTTTTTTAATCTATCTAGTTTTAGTCGATTTCTTTGAATTGGTGTGGATATTGAACTGGTTATCTCCATTTTCAATTATTTATTATTTTTTCTTTCTTCTTTTCTCTTCTTCCGTTTTGTGCTCTGTCATTTTTTTTTTTTTTTTTTTTTTTGGTTTTTGGGCCACACCCGGCGGTGCTCAGGGGTTACTCCTGGCTGTCTGCTCAGAAATAGCTCCTGGCAGGCACGGGGGACCATATGGGACACCGGGATTCGAACCAACCACCTTTGATCCTGGATCGGCTGCTTGCAAGGCAAACACCACTGTGCTATCTCTCCGGGCCCCTGTCATGTTTTTTTATATCAGGACCATGGCAAGTATGTGGTGCCTATCTTTATTGCTGTAGTGCTCACTGGATATTTTATTCGATACTTCCTTTTATACTGTTGTGGTGTTTCACCTTCTTTTCCCCCTCCGTCTCCCAAAGGATGAGAGCCTCTAGAAGGACTCCACCCATTTTTGGCATATTTTATTTTTACCCCATCTTATTACTTTTTTCTTCTTCAAACAAAATCACATAACTTTAACTATCTAGCCCCGCCTCTCAATTAGAGGGGGATATAATGGAGATACCATGACCAAACAGCTGTAAGATCACTAAGTAGTAAGCTAGGCACAGAGGGGACCAGTCATTCTAGCAGCCCCGGGGGTGAGGGTGGAGGTTATGGGAGGCAGGATGGGAACAGGGGTGGAGGGAGGACAATTCGGTGGTGGGAATTCCCCTGACTCAATGTTAATATGTACCTAAAATATTACTGAGAATGATATGTAAGCCACTATGATTAAAATAAAAATCATATAAAAATAAATAAATTCTCTCTAAAAACAAAAAAAGAATGTGGCAGTGGAAGAGCTGGCATGGAGCCAGGTGTCTGGACTGGATGGGGCAGTCAGCGGACAAGGGCCAAAGGTGGGGTGCCAGCCAAGCCCCTTCCAACTGTGGGAGTTAGCTGGAAAAGAGCAGGAGAAGAGTTAGATGACACCAATTTTGCTGATGAGACCAGCAAAGGGGTGCTCTGGTAGTAAAAAGAAATTATTAAGACATTGGGCATAGGCAGATTTTGGAAATTCAGACTTGAAGGAGTTAAAATCCTCCAGAGAAGAAGCTAGAACAATCCAAGGCCGTGAGCCCTCTATTTTTTATCATCCACCCTCAGGAATTCCTCAGCTTTGGGAATTAAAGAATTATCTGTAAACTACAGTCTATCAGAAAGGAAAACTCTGGCCATTTTAAAATTCAAGCCATGTGGGCTACATAAAAAGGGGCAGTTTTAGTTGTTTTTGATTTATATTGCTGGTAACACTTATGAGCAAAGTTATCACTGAAAGCAAGAAAAAAATTGGTTTTTTAAAAAATTTTTACTGGAGAAAATTTCTCTGACTTCAGATGTTTTAAGAATGAGAATTGGCAGAAAATGTTGCAAGTTATTGAGGCTAACTTTTGTAAACAATGTTGTTAATTTTGTGAGTGAAACGTTTCTAAATGTAATGATACTTCATTGTCAAATCTATAGAACTGATTAAAAGGTCTTTAAAAAATACTATAAAGGACAAGTTGAGGGGCTGGAGAGATAGCATGGAGGTAGGGCGTTTGCCTTTCATGCAGAAGGTCGGTGGTTCAAATCCCGGGATCCCATATGGTCCCCTGAGCCTGCCAGGAGCGATTTATGGGTGTAGAGCCAGGAGTAACCTTTAAGCGTTGCCAGGTATGACCCAAAAACAAAAACAAAACAAACAAACAAAAAGGACAAGTTGGTCCTATTATAGGTGTAAGAATCTTTTTTTGTTTTTGTTTTTTGGGTCATACCCGGCAGTGCTCAGGTGTTACTCCTGGCTCTACACTCAGAAATCACTCCTGGCAGGCTCAGGGGACCATATGGGATCCCGGGATTTGAACCACCGACCTTCTGCATGAAAGGCAAATGCCTTATCTCCATGCTATCTCTCGGCCCCAGGTGTAAGAATTTTTAACAATTTGTTTTCAAATAGAAGGAGGCTGGAGCATGGAGCCAAATACAGCCCTATCCAAGCTTTGAGCTGGGTGCTGGGCTGAATAACGGTTACAGCGAGAGTGACAGGACCACTCAGTCAGAGGATGAAAAGAGAAGAGCAGGTTAGAAATGATCTATTGGGCCCGGAGAGATAGCACAGCGGTGTTTGCCTTGCAAACAGCCGACCCAGGACCAAAGGTGGTTGGTTCGAATCCCGGTGTCCCATATGGTCCCCCGTGCCTGCCAGGAGCTATTTCTGAGCAGACAGCCAGGAGTCACCCCTGAGCAACGCCGGGTGTGACCCAAAAACCCAAAAAAAAAAAAAAAAAAAAAAAAAAAAAAAAAAAAACAAAAAGAAATGATCTATTGCTCTCCTTCCTGGGAGCCGGGAGTCTAGCAGGAGGGGGTTTGGCAGGCCACTGCCATGCCGTAGGCCTTCTTAACCGGGCCTAGTGGGGGTGCGGGACTTGGGTAACCCCAGCACCCTTCTACCGCCTTGCTCCAGATCTCCAGGGCTTCCAGGGCCACATGCCTGGGCAAGCCGGTGAGTTGGGCCCCTTGGTGGAACCTGAAGGTACCCTAGGCTTTCCCCCATTATCCATTCAGCTCCTTAGGGAGGGTCTGGGTGGGGCCTTGAACTTCTGGCCTCTCAGCTTCTTGAAGGATCTCTCTTTCCTGGGAGCCGGGAGTCTAGCAGGAGGGGGTTTGGCAGGCCACCGCCATGCCGGAGGCCTTCTTAACCGGGCCTAGTGGGGGTGCGGGACTTGGGTAACCCCAGCACCCTTCTACCGCCTTGCTCCAGATCTCCAGGGCTTCCAGGGCCACATGCCTGGGCAAGCCGGTGAGTTGGGCCCCTTGGTGGAGCTTGAAGGTACCTTAGGCTTTCCCACATTATCCATTCAGCTCCTTAGGGAGGGTCTGGGTGGGGTCCTGAACTTCTGGCCTCCCAGCTTTTTGAAGTCACTGGTAATCTCTGTCCAGTCTATATTTTCAAAATCGCGCAGGGGCTTTCGCCCCCTCGCGCACAAGAAACATTAATAGTACTCACTATCATTGAATTATGTTTTTATGTATGCAGAATGTCCATTTTGTACTCTGCCCTTTGCATACCCCTTCATAAGATCATATTTCTCTTTAACTTCCTTAACTCCTATCATCATTACTCCTCATTTACCCTTTCTAACTTAAGTACTGTAGAGTCCTAAGTCACAGATCAAAGTGGTGCCCTGGAGTTAACACCCACCCAACTATTTTAAAAGGCATAAAAAGGACACTTACGTCTCTTCAACATTTTATGGGTGTTTTCTTTGATGGCTATAACTTTTGCTGAATATTTTCTTATACAGTGACAATCCCCCCCCCATGTTTTTTATCTTCTCTTTGTGAACTGCTCAATATAAAATTTGGTGTGAAAGAATCCCTCAGTTTAATGCTTATGTTTGAACCAAGTCATGGGTATTGTTGGAAATGTTCTTACGCCCCCATATATCTGATAGCACCACGTGGCTTTATTTCTTGTTTGCTTAGGCACACTAAAATGGGAAAATACTATACATACCAATAAGTTCTTATGTAGTAGAGATGGGAACACACAAATCTTGTAGTGCAATGAGACCTTACACCCTGAACATTGACATAAAGATCTGGTATAGGCCTCAGAAGAATGGGCATTCTCCATTCACCCCTGATCTAGAGAAGACATCTACAAAACATCCAAGGTTGTATATAACATCACCTCGAGGCATTCCTCTACCAGGGAAGACCCTACAGCTGCTCTGACATCGATCTACTCAAAAAAGACTTCCCTTAACACTAAGAAGACTTAACAAAAATAATGACCTTCTTACTGGACAGGGCTTGCTGTATTGCCCCTTAATTGTGAGGTTTGTCTATAACATCACCTGGAAGCAATCCTCTACCACAGAAGACCCTACCACTGCTCAGACATCGTCCTGCTGAAAAGAGACTTCCCTTAACAATGAGAAGACTTAACAACGACCTGCTTACAGGACTGGGCTTCCTGCATTGCCCTTTCATGGTGAGGTGAAACAAGAAGACACTCCACATCATGACTTCAATTTAGGATATGCAGATTCCAGAATCTTTAATACAGAAACATGATACCAATGACAGAGACTGCGTGAAAAGTGTGTTGGCACTACGGACAATGTCTTGGATCGGACGATAACTTGCCTGAAGCCTAGAGTTGGTCTTATACCAGGAAACTTCAGGGGTAGGATCTCTTTGTATTTAGGCCAAGGTTATTTCTTTCCATGCCTCTCATATTGTGATGGGCCTATGCAAACAACAATTGCCACTCTAACACCATTTTTACTGTGCTCCTTTGACTCTAATCCTTAAAATGCACCCACTTAAAATTTGAGGTTAAATGCACCCACTTAAAATTTGAGGTTAACTTAAGCTAATATACATGTACATGGAAATGTAAAAAATACTATGCCTCTAATGTTTAAGGAGTTACGTAAATTTTATGGCTTTAGATTGCCTTGTGTACTGTTAAGAAATATTATAATGTGCTACAATCTGGGGACTTGAGGGACAAAGTAATTGTACATGGATTCTGTTTTATTTATCTTAACGTTCTTTGGCTGAAAGTTCAAAGTTAAGATATCAGCAAGGGGACTTCTTCTGAGAATTATGTTATGGGTGATTGTCCTTCCACTGTAACTTTACCTTGTCCTCTTTCTTTGCATCTTTTGTTCTCATAATTCAAAATAAAAAAATTAAAAAAATTTATTAAAAAAAAGAAATGATCTATTGTTCTTGTATCAAGAATTCTATGGAAAAGGAGCTTAGAGGCTCTAATCTCATGTTACAATGCTCTTAGACATTTGACCTATAGAAATTATAGGAAATCTTATTGTAGAAAGTCCTGTATACATTAGCCAAATAGTTTCAAGGTTGTTCTGTAAGTTTGAAAGACATTTGCTTTTTTTCTTAACTCCTTCAATATCTTTTATGTTTAATAGCACTATGTTGGGTGCATAAATACAGGCAGAATAATTTTCTTTCTATAGTGGGGATTACTCCTCATGCAGACAGGAAATCTTATAAATTAGCAAGGGTACCCCAGAGCCCTCTTCTAGGGAAAGAGTTGAAAGGGGTTAATGATAGAAGCAGTTCTAGTAATAATTAGTTGGTACTGTTACAAGTACTCTGCTAAACAGGGAGACTATAGAGGCAGATTGGCCTAGGAAATCAGATATTGTACAGGGGTCTTAAACTAATTTACCTGGGGGCCGCAGGAGGCAAAGTCGGGGTGATCCTTGAGTGCAAAGTCAGTAGTGAGCCTTGAACATTGGAGGGTGTGACCCAAACAGCTAAAACAAAACAAAACTAAAAAAGATTCCTCTAGGGCAGGGCCACAAAATGGGGGCTGCAAATGGCCCTCTAGGAATTTTTAGATCTGTACCAGCCTCTCTGCAGCTTGGGCCCTGCTCTCAGCATTGAGAAAAGTTCCTGGAAAGGGATTGGACAGACTCCCTCCTACTATGAGAGGCTTAGGCCACCTCCAGCTTATAACGTTTACCTAACCTCATCTTTATATCAGCCAAGCCTATGTAACCCTGAAGCACAAACAAGTGGAAGCAGAGATAAACAAATGGGACTACATTAAACTGAGAAGCTTCTGCACCTCAAAGGAAACAGTGACTAGGATACAAAGGACACCCACAGAATGGGAGAAACTGTTCACACAATACCCATCAGATAAGGGGCTAAAATCCAATATATACAAGGTACTGGCAGAATTTAACAAGAAAAAACATCTAACCGCAACCAAAAATGAGGAGAAAAAGTGAGCAGACATTTTTTTCAAAGAAGAAATGTAGATGGCCCAAAGACACATGAAAAAAATGCTCCAAATCACTAATCATCAGGGAGATGCAAATCAAAATAGCAATGAGGTATCATCTAATGCCATAGTGACTGGTACACATCACAATGAGGTTTGCTTTGTGACTCATGTCTCTCCAGCATTCTATCTTTGGAACTTGAGGCCTGATTTAACAGATGGTGCTGGAACTGGGACTTAGCTGATGACCGGTGAGATTTTAACCTGGTAGTTACTTTAATGGATTTCACTGGCCTGTGTTTTTAAAGCTTGTACCTTTGTTTTAAATTATGAAAGGGGTTTGATTTGTGATTAAGGACCCTGCTTTTCCTTAGGTAAATTGCTACCTGCTTTCTTCCAAAAGTCAAGATAGAACATATCATGTGATAATTTATACAATGGAGGCTTTGATCTTGGTTAAACTTATTTTGTTAGTTCATAAGCATCGTGAGATGCAGAAAATGTGAGTTGAATACTCTGATTTATCACAAAAATTATGAAGTGCTTTCAATGGTTCCTGAAAGGCCTAGAAAACCTAAAAATATAAAAGTTTTTCCAGTTAATAAACCTGGTCAAGCCCCAAACCCTGAGGTTGGTGTTCTGTCGTCCTCTGCTTATGATAGGCCAGAAGAGCCTCTAGTAGCTTTACCAGACAATTTTAGCTTGTCGTCACCTACTGGCTCTAGGCCAGAAGAACTTCTAGATGTTTCACTGTATAATTTTGGCTTCCTAAACAAAACTAATATGGTCCTATCTGGAACTGAATGAGAGGCGGATTTGTAAGATTATCATCCATATCACCCAAACCCCCCTTACTGTAGCTCTTGTGGAATGGATCCACTTCTCCCATAACGGATATTTGTTAGAGAGATTGGCATTAATACGGAATCAGAATTAAGTCTTTCCCACCAGGAAAACAATTTCCAATCACAACTAGTTCTTAGAGAAATAGGCACTAAAACAGAATCAGAAACAAATTCTCCCTATTGGGAAAATAATAACGATGGCCACTCCTTAAGGAAATTGACACTAATACAGAATCAAAATCAAATTTATTTCATAAAAAATTGATTCTCAACCTATGATGGTTTAAATATGGATTATCTCGGTCAGTTTAAAAAAGCCTGCTCAGACTATGGTCTTCTTTCTCCATTTTGTGTTGAATTCCTTGGTACCTGGAGTGTTGGTGAGAATTGGATTGGACTTTAAAACTGTAGCAAAATCTGTTTAAATGCATTCAAGTTTTTACAGTGGCAGATATGGATGTCTGAAGGTGCAAAGGAAAATATTAATAGCTTAGATAAATCTGGAAGGATGGTTGCAGGAATCACATTGTCTTATGAGATGCTAATAGGAGAAGGGGAATTCACAGAAGTAAATAAGCAGGCAGGATTACCCTATGCTGTTTTGAGATTGGTCAGGGAACTTGCTTTGAAGGCTTGGGAAAAAGTTGACTCAGAAACGGAATATGAGGGTAGTTATACTAACATTATTCAGGGACCTACAGAGTCCTCTGAAGCTTTTCTGCATAAATTAACAGAAGTGATCAAGAGACAAAAGTTCAGAAACTCTGACAAAAACCTTAGCCTTTGATAATGCTAATGAATATTGTCAGTCTATATTACATCCCATTAGGGCAAAAGAAGATGTCATGAGATTTCTACATGTTTTTAGAAATGGTGTAACTTTCAATGATCCCCTCTCTGCTTCCTGTTGGAATTACAATTATTCCTTTCTGCTCTCACTAGCCATACCTTTAACAATATATGCTATTCAGAAGCAAAATTCAGGTAATCAGATCAGTAGCTTTCACCCAAGGAAATTACATGAACTTTGCCAGAGATGTAGAAAGGGATTTCATTGGGCAAGTGACTGCTGTTCAATTCCTACCATCTCCCTAGCAAATAGGGGAGGGATTCAAAACCAAGCTCATGAGTTCAGGCCCAGCAGGATGCCTTCAACATCATCTGTCACTTTAAGACCCTTAGCAACAACATGGGCCTCATCACACTGGCCAATGATTGTGAGGTGCTCACCACACTCATCCCTGACACCAGCCCCATCCTGTCCACATTGCACAAGGTCCAGCCAAAGGGCAAGATCACCTTTTGCACAGGCATCCAAGTGGCCCACCTGGCCCTGAAGCACTGCCAGGGCAAGAATCACAAGATATGTATTACTGCCTTTGTGGGGAGCCGACACTGAGAAGAATCTGGTGAAACTCGCCAAGCATCTCAAGGAGGAGAAAGTAAATGTCGAGATGATCAGTTTTGGGGAAGAGGAGGTGAACACAGAGAAGCTGACGGCCTTTGTGAATACTTTGAATGGCAAAGATGCAACAGGCTCGCATCTGGTCATGGTTTCCCCAGGGCCCAGCCTGGCTGACGCCCATATCAGTTCATCCATGTTGGCTGGTGAAGGCGGTGTCATGCTGGGTCTTGATGCCAGTGACTTTGAATTTGGAGTAGATCCCAGCATAGATCCAGAGCTAACCCTGGCCCTTCGCGTTTCCATGGAAGAGCAATGGCAGTGGCAGGAGAAGGAGGCACAGCAGGCAGCTGCATCCTCGGCAGTGGAGACTGGGATTCCTACATTCGGGGCAGAAGACTCTGATGATGCACTACTGAAGATGACCAACAGCCAGCAGGAGTTTGGCCGTGCTGGCCTCTCTGACATGGGCAACATGTCTGAGGAGGAACAAATTGCTTATGTCATGCAGATGTCGCTACGGGGTCCAGAGTTTGGTCAGGCCAAGTCAGCTGACATGGAAGCCAGTTTAGCCATCGACACATCTGAGCCAGCCAAGGAGGATGATGATTATGACGTGATGCAGGACCCAGAATTCCTTCAATGTGTCCTGGAGAACCTGCCTGGTGTGGACCTCAACAATGAGGCCATTCGAAATGTCATGGGCTCCCTGGTCTTGCAAACACCCCAGGTCACCAAGATGACAAGAAGGATGAGGAGGAGGACAAGAAGTGAGACTGGAGGAAGAGGAGCATGATCCAGCCCAGAGTCTTTTGGAGGCTGCTTGTATCAGGCTAGACATGGTACCAGTGACTTTGGCCACCTAATAAATATAGGCAATTCTGCTGCCTCCTCTTGTTGCCTCAAAAAAATAGGGATCTGGTCCTAAAAACCTTCTTAGAATGAAGCTTTGTATAACCATTCTTACATAGAACTGTAGAACATCATTCATGGACAGAACCTTAGAATCATAGGTCATTAAATGAGAGAATGGTATATAGTGCTGAGCTGGTGACAAAGACATTCTTGGACTGTTTTTCAGCCACCTTGGCCTTCTTGCAATGTTGAAGACATTGAAACATCGTAATATCTGTGCAGGAGATGTATGGGACTGAACATGTGCTGGATAGGGTAATTCTTCTCTTGTCTTTGGCACCAGAAGGTAATAAATACAAGGATGGGTAAAAACTGGTTTTGTTAAAGAGAATTTCTTCTTCATACACTGTAGCTCTCTACCTTTAAGTATATTTCTTCCATCCAAGGCTTCAACAAAATTGTTTGGGATTACTGATACCTGAAATGGCTTAGAATGGAAGGATGGATAGTGAACAAGAAGTTGGGAAAATTCATAGAGGAAAATGTAGGCAGAACTTGCCATGCCAATTAAGCTAAAGACAACTTCACAGATGAAACACCACTGACCCCCTCCTCCAGCAAGTGGAAACAAAGATAAACAAATGGGACTACATTAAATTAAGAACCTTCTATAGCTCAAAGGAAATTATGACCATGATACAAAGACTATCCACAGACTAGGAGAAATATGTTATCCAATATCCATCTAATCTAAGTTATTAGCCAATTATTTACCCGGTATATATTTGACAATTATTTATCCAATACTCATTGGATCTAAGTTATTTACCCATGGCCCATTCATATGGTTAATATATATAAGATATATAAGGCACTGGTAGAACTTAATAAGAAAAAATTATGCAGCCCCACCCCAGCAAAAAATGGGGAGAAGCGATGAACAGAAATTTTCTCAAAGAAGTCGGGAGAGATGGTGAGTGTTCTAGAATAAAACCCACCAATCAGCTTTGTTTCAGAGAAGAAATCACATTTTTTTAGCTCCACTGTGCAAAGTTCTTTGGCTGCCTGATTCCCTTGTAACAGACTGAGTGAGGGACCCCATGATGTGATGTGCATGGGCCTGGCCTCCTGTGACAGGGAGCAGGCACTGTCAAGAGAAAGGATGTGATTCATGAGGGCATCGAGTGAAGGCTCATTGACATGAATCATCAGCCACTTGGAGTTCCAAGGCTCTATTGAGTGCCCAAAACTCTGAAAAAAGGCAGAGAAGGGAAGAATGATTTATGCCAAGCACATGGAAATATGGTGTGGAATGAACACAAGTCAGACAGACGCTCTGGAAAGTAAGTCAGGCTTAGCAGGGGTTTGCTGTTTTTAGTTTCAGGAAGAAAAACACCAAGCAACAGTCTAAATTGGGTGTGGCTCGGGCAGGAACTGCCTTGGTGCTGAGAGAAGGTATGAAGTTCTCTGGCTGGGGCCACCGTTGACTCCTAAGCACAAACTTTGATCTGTATCCCATGCCAACCTGTGGCACAGCACTGGGAGAAGGACTTGCCTTCCTAGTTCCCGGGACTCAAAGATGCCGACCATATATATATATATTTATTTTATTTTATTGGTTTTTGGATTTTGGGTCACACTTGGCAGTGCTCAGGGCTTACACCTGGCTCTATGCTCAGAAATCACCCCTGGCAGGCACACCCCTGTGGGATGCCGGGATTTAAACCACCGTCCTTCTGCATGAAAGGCAAACGCCTTACCTCCATGCTATCTCTCTGCCCCCCCCCCCGATTTTTTGTGCCCCCAGCGAGTGCTAAGAGTGGGCAGTGTTTGTTCACTTGGGGTACAATGTGGACAATGTATATTTTTCTCATCTATATCTTTGCAAACAACCCTGCAAAATGACTAAAGCCACTTTTCTGGTGCCAGAGAGATAGTAAAGAAGCTAAGCCACTTGAAGCCTAACACCACATAGGACCCATTTGCACCACTAGGATTACTCTTGAGAACAGAGAAGAGCCAGAAATAGCCCCTGAGCACCACCTGGTGTGGCACCTTTACACTCTCACCCTCTCCATCCAACAAAACAAATTTCTTATTTCAAAAGAGGAAACGGAATCTTAGAGAAGTTAAATGGCTTGTTAGGTTGCACAGGCATTGAAGGTTCTGGAAGCAGCATGAACTCTGGGTCTGTGGGAGGAGGGGTGTCATCCAGTCCCCAGGGCCTTGCCATATAGAAGGAGGGTCTCAGAGACTGGAGGACCCCCTTGCTGACTTTTCCCTTTCTCTCTTCTCCTCAAGATGTGCGAATAGAAAATCCATTCTTATCCTGAGGACTAGGCTTCAGGGCCAAGAAACTTTGGGCTCTCTAGTCCAGGGAGGAAGGCAGGAAGATGTCAGCACCCCACTTCATTGAACCTAGGCAGGGACCTGGGACAGCCCTGGCATGACTTCTAGTACCAGAGGTGTAGCTACTCACATACATCCTTACACAAAGAACACACCCTGTTTTAATATCCAGAGCACACATCCTGCTTTCCCTAAACACAGAAAAACATACTGTTGTAATTTCTCACATCCTACCCGATTGGTTGACACAGAGTCTACACCTTACTCTCCTTAATGTAAATATCTATTTTCTATCTACAATAAATGGAGTTACTCTCCCAAAGTAGCTGATGGATGCTTTTTGGTGAATACTCTACTTACCTGGGATCCAACCTCAACAGTGACTTCTACATCTTGGAATCTGACTTCACCAGCATCATTTATACAAAGAGTAGGGGACTTTGCCTGGGATCAGCTCACAGGCAAGTCTGCCTGAAGAGTTTCAGCCAGGGGCTTCTCGTTGCCCTTCATCTTTCTCTCACTGCTGGGTGAGTGGCATCTGAGGTGCAGAAAAGTGTCCTGTCACATTAGGTGTGCTTTAGATTAGGTTTTTGGGGAGCCCTAGAGTCCTGCCCTCCTCATTAAAGGCTGAAATAAAAGAGACCATCTTCTGGTGGAAAGATACCGAGAGCTGGTGACTGCTGGTTGGTGACAGTGGTGGTTGGTGGCAGCAGTGGTTAATGATAGCACCCATCTCTGTTATTTCACCATACAGGCTTTGTACTCCTAAGTGAACTTTGGTTCCAGCCACCTGTGGGTGGCCCTGCCCATAGCATTTTCTGACCCCCACCTGGCCTTGCTGCTCAGACCCCACAGAGCTCACAACTACTCTGCATCTCCTTTGGTAGCTTGAGAGAATGGATAATGCCAATTGAGAACTGGATTCTACTCAGGAAGAAGGGGATAATGCCCTGGGGGGCCCTTGTCCATCTTGGTCATTTATCTGGAGACCCTAAAGGTGATTCTTAGCCAACTGGGCTGGAGAGTCAACACAAAGACCAGAGGACAGCATCCTGAGGAGTCAAGGCTGTTGGGTCATGTAGAGAGTTCCTAGAACCACACCTAGCAGTGCTGGAGGCTCAAGTGCTAGATGAGTACTAAAATGTACTTATTTCCTGGGATCCCAGCTCTATATCATGGTTCCCCTATTCTCCCCCATACAGCAGTGCTCAAGTCTTATTCCTGGCTTTGGGCTCAGGGATCAGTTCTGGTAGGGTTGGTGGGGGGGGGACCATATGCAGTGCCAGGATTTGAAGTGGGGTCAGCTGGATGCCAAGGCAAATGCTATAGCTGTTGTATTATCTCTCTGCCCCATCTGGGTCATTTAGAGGGTCAACATTTAATCAGCTCTAGAAGAAAATGCAAGGAGTTTCTGGAAATGCTAGAAACAGGTTTCGACTGCATGGCGGGGGGGGGGGGGGGCTTATCCATGCAACAGACATGACTCATAGCTGACCAGAATTCTGCTTTAGTGCCCCTGGAAACTGTGAACTCAAGTTACAATATTCCTTTGGGGCTGGTGTAATTGTACAATGGGTAAAGCTTTGTGCTGAGGGTGGCTGACGTGAGGTTGATCTCTGCCATCCTAGATGGTCCCCTTATACCCCACTGGGAATGATTTCTGAGTGCAGAGCCAGGAATAAACCCTAAGTTCTGCCAGGTGTGGCCCCCAAACCAACCAACCAAACAGAAGTCCTGGAGCTCTGAGTCTAATTTTATAAACTCTCTGTTCCCAGACTGTTCCTCTCAGAGCCCCAACTTAGTCAAACATCCAAACCTCACGTTCATCCCCACCTCCTTTCACTGCCCTCGGATACACAGTCTCTCTGCCAGGAATAACTTTTTTTTTCCATCCTAGATATCAGGACACATTGCCAGCACACGCATTCTCATACATGAATTATTAACATTTTCAATGCTTGGACTATTTAATAATTTTAGGAAGATGATGTT
The DNA here is from genome assembly GCF_024139225.1 of Suncus etruscus. Taxonomy (NCBI): domain Eukaryota; kingdom Metazoa; phylum Chordata; class Mammalia; order Eulipotyphla; family Soricidae; genus Suncus; species Suncus etruscus. Next base: position 17,383,426 of record NC_064865.1, read on the forward strand.
TGAGAACATTGGATGTGCTCAGACTTGGGCTAATGGGACAGTACAGGAAATTAGACTATTTCTGAGAAAAAGGGAAAGGCTTTCAGGGAGGAAATGGAACATTTGTGCTTGTAGCCACAGGACTTTTTCTGACTATAGCTGTTCTCCAACCAAGAGGATTTTTTTCTTTTCCAGGGAAAGCTGACATCATCTTACTAAAGGATTGGGAGCGTCTTCCAGGCACAAGGAGAAAGAAGCTGTAACTGCCTTTGGGGTGGACGCTGACCTCACTGATTACTTATTTGTTTACAATGTTCAGGAACCATCTTTGAAAACTTCAAGGATATCTATTCACCATAGTTCCTGGCATCAAACTGCAAAATATATAAAATGGATAGGGTTTTTATGGGGGCCTGAAGAACTCATTGCTCATGCTAGTGTAGTACTGGGGGAGAGGAGGGTGATCCTCTTTTGCAGGACCCTGATCTGTGTTCAGTGCTTTTTCCCCAACTGTGTTCAGACACTAAGGAAAGTTTGATCGTTGATTCCAAGAAGAGAGCAACTTTAACTGTTTGCCATGCACGAGCTGTTGGTTCTAATGCCTTGGGCTGTGCATTTCAGGGGTTGAGTTGTGCAGGTGAGTTCATGGTGAAACGAACAGGACAAGGATCCATATGGAAATCATGGAGAATGGGGACGAGAAGAGGCTCTGTTCTGCCCCTCCACACACACACAGGGGAGACTGGGGCATTCCAAGTTCTGAAGCATAAATGCAAGTGGAAATTAATTTTGCACTGGCAAGTTTGACCTAGACAGGAGAGGGTCTAGGTGGGCAGTGAACCAGGATTGATCAGAACACAGACCTTTAACATTGGCTGTCAAGGGACTTTGGAGAGCCATGACATGCTCTGTTTGACCTCCAAGTCCATGTACTGCTGAAATTCTAGGGTTTTGTGCTAACCTGAGAAACTGGTATGGTCCCTGGGCCTTTGACAAGGCAGCAGCCAAATGTCCCAGGGCCTTTGCATTTGTTACTGTTTTTTTTTTTTTGGGGGGGCATACCCATTTGATGCTCAGGGGTTACTCCTGGCTAAGTGCTCAGAAATTGCCCCTGGCTTGGGGGGACCATATGGGACGTCGGGGGATCGAACCATGGTCCTTCCTTGGCTAGTGCTTGCAAGGCAGACATCTTACCTCTAGTACCATCTCACTGGCCCCTTGTTACTGTTTTCAACACTGCATTTTATGTCATAATTGTCATGGATTTTTCAATAGTTATTTTTTGACAAAAAGTAAAACATAAAACATTATGTCAAGCTCGTTAAAAAGGCAATAAAGGGACTAGAATAATAGCACAGCGGGGAGGGCTTTTGCCTTGTATGCAGCCAACCTGGGTTCAATCCCCAGCATCCCATATGGTCCTCTGAGCTTGTCAGAAGTGATTTTTGAGCACAGAGCCAGGAGTAATCCCTGAACTGGGTGTGGCCTAAAAAAGTTAAAAAAAAAAGACAATAAACACATGTGGTCAGAGCTATGGACCATGATCTGGGGCTGTTCTCTGACTTCACAGGGGTCTTTTCTGAGGCAGCAGCTTCAAACTTCAATTCTAAAGCTTCTAGTGACCTTGGTCACACACATGCTCCAGCCTCTGTTTGTTCTCCTGTGCAAAATGGGTTCAGGGAGCTCAGCTCTAAAAGGTTCCATGAGAGGTAAGTAAGTCAGTGTATGGGACTTGCCTGGAAGAAGCTCTGTACATGTTGTCTGATGTCCCTGAAGCCTGGGACACAGGCTCAGGATGAATATTCAGGAGAGGTGCAGGAGATGGCAGGGAGAGGTGCCATCTGACCCTTGAGCTTGGTGACTTGGTCAGTTGCCTGGGACAGACCAGCACCCTCTTCACCATAGTTCATAGCCAGGGGTACCTCTGAGCAGTTGTGACAAAACCAGGGTCTCAGAAGTAAACCCTAGGATTTGAGGGGATGGGAACTGGGCAGGACATGAAGTGAGTTCTCCAGTAACACAGCAAAAACACACTTGGTAGCCGGATGGGTCAATGAGATCCCTGCTCCAGAGAGAGACTTTTTCCCTTTGAGAACAAGAAAAAAAGTGATGATTTCACTAGAGCCAGGGTGCGCTTATCCAGAGTGGGTTACTGTCCTCTGATGATGTCTAAAGGTCTCTAAGTTAGGCCAGTGGAAGGCAAGGTTTCCAGTCTTCCAAGACACTTTGAAGAATCACTGCATGAATCTGTGGTTCTGGAGTGAAGTGACACCCTATACACTCTATGGCCCTGACTAATGCTGTGCTTGATCATAGTTCTTATGACACCCCATCGTTGTATTTCCCATAACCACATTTCCTGCAGAGGTTTTTCTCATATTTACTTCCCTGCACTAACAAGAAAACTGTGGGTGGGGCCACATCTGTCAGTGCTCAGGGAGGGACTACTCTTAACTTGTTGCTCAGGGAGTTCTCCTGGGTAGTACTGAGGAATAAAGTGGTGCCATGGGGGTCACACCAAGGCATTCTGCATGCAAAGCTTTGCTAGCCCAACCACCCTATGTTTAACCAAATGTTCATACCAGTTTCTCTGCTCTTACTAGACATAGAGGGTCTGTGGGCCATAGGAGTAGGAGGCAGAGAATGTGGTATGCCCTCCCACCCTAGACGGCAATGATGAATTCTACAGATTTCCAAGTTGACACTCCTATCCCACCCCATTGTCAAAGATTACTCCAGAAGAAGCGTAGCTTTTTTATCCTTCTTTTTTTTTTTTTTTTTTTTTTTTTGGTTTTTGGGCCACACCCGGTGACACTCAGGGGTTACTCCTGGCTATGCGCTCAGAAGTCGCTCCTGGCTTGGGGGGCCATATGGGACACCGGGGGATTGAACCGCGGTCCATCCTAGGCTAGCATAGGCAAGGCAGGCACCTTACCTCTAGCGCCACCGCCTGGCCCCGCTTTTTTATCCTTCTAATCTTCAGCAGTCAGGTGACTGTCATGGGAAATTAGTCCTCCCATTGTGCCATCTCTGGTCTATGTATGCTGTTTGCAAGGGAAATCATTTGTTTTCTCTCTTTCATCTTCAGTCACTCATAGTGTTCTCAACTTTTCATCATGGATCATATTGACTTTGTGGAACTGTGGGTTGGGGCGCCCCCCGGTCAAAAACAAACAGATTCTTCTTTCCCAGTATGAAGAAATTATTCTGTTGGTTGATCTTTGACCAGCTTCTTATGTAAGAATAGGAGGCTTCATTTGAGTAAGCGGGGTTTGAGGTCATAGTGGGCAGAGTGGATGTGAGACATCCATCATTCAGGCAGCCCACAACAGAGCTATGTGTCAACTCCCAGAACAGTTCTGTGTCTTTCAGAAGTAGATGAGGGTTGGGACTAAGCTGCTTTCAAAAACAACTTCCCAGTTTAGGAATTGAAGGTCCTAGAGGTTTTTGAATTTTGATTAAATAAGATGGAACTGAGTCCTCTTGGAGTAGTCAAGACTATAGTCTTTTATTTATCTTTTCTAGTTACTTGTGAATATTTTGGGTTCCAAGGCAGACAAAGTAAAAGAGTAAAACCTAGGATTCAAATTAGGAAGCAAGTTATGAATTGCTGGTTCTTATTCCCATTGAGGTCACATGGAAATATTGACTTATAGTTTTGATTTTTTCACAGATAAAAAGGTTCTGCAGAAAGAATTGGGAAAGGAGGTGGGGGGAAAAACTAGAGAGGGATAGTGAGAGAGATTTTTTTAAGACCTTGTGACTAGAGCTGGGATCTGATCTGAAATTGCTACAAGGTGTAAAATTACCCCAAGTGCCATAATTCCAAACCCAGGTGAGAAGGTCTGAAGCAGAGTGGCTGCACTCTAATACAAACAAGGCTGAGGGTGAAATGCATGAAGTCGGGCGATTGTCTACCTCTAATCAAGAGTGAAATGCTTGCTATAAACTGTCATTTTATTGAGCACAGAGACCACCCCCAGGTGGGGAGTAAGAATAGAGTAAGGAAAGATAGCTCAGGCTATCCTGAGACAGTCCTACCAGGTTTACATGTTAGATATGTGTCTTTTGGCCATTTGTATTTCTTGAAGTGTCTGTTTATTTCTTCTCCCCATTTTTTGATGAGGCTATATGCTTTTTTTTTATTAAGTCCTGTCAGTACCTTGTATATTTTTGATATTAGCCTCTTGTCTGATGAGTATTGGGTGAATAGTTTCTTTATTTTTTTTTTTCGGGCCACACCTGTTTGATGCTCAGGGGTTACTCCTGGCTAAGCGCTTAGAAATTGCCCCTGGCTTGGGGGGACCATATGGGACGCCGGAGGATCGAACTGGGGTCCTTCCTTGGCTAGCGCTGCAAGGCAGACACCTTACCTCTAGCACCACCTTGCCGGCCCCAGTTTCTTCATTTCTGTGGGTGGCTTTTGTATCTTAGGCACTATTTTCTTTGAGGTGCAGAAGCTTCTCAGCTTAATATAGACCCATCTGTTTATCTCTGCTTCTACTTGTTTGGAGAATGCTGTTTCCAGGTCAAGCACGTATTTGGCCTCCCAGAGAATGAGTTTAGAGAAGAATTATGGAGGATGTTCATAGAACTCAAAGAAAGCATGAATCAAGCTGAACAAACCACTAAAGAATCAAGAGGATATGAAAATAGAAATGAGAAAACTTCAAACTGAAATAACAGGACTAAAAAACTTGGTAGGTGAAATGAAAACCTCACTGGAAAGCCTCTTCAACAGAATAACAGCAGCTGAGAACCAAATCAGTGAGCTGGAAGATGAGATGCATAACAACTCAATACAACAGAAGTGATTGGAAAAGAGCCACAAAGCAAAGGATTAGACAATGGAAAAAACTCTTTAATGAATGTGAACAGATAAAAATAGAAGCCTTTGATAAACTTAACAGAAACAACATAAGAATAATTGGAGTTCAGAGACTCAGGAAGAAAATTCCAGGAAGAATCAATAGTCAAGAACATCATAATAGAGAAACTCTGAGAGCTAAAGAGTGCACACAACCAAGTCCTGCCTGGCCAAGGAGTACCAGCTAAAAGAGATCCGAAGAAAAGCACCCAAGACACATCCTATTCACAATGATGAATCCCACAGATAGGGATAAAATACTGAAAGCAGCAAGATCAAAAAGGGAAATTGCTTTCAACAGAGCACCCCCTTTTTTTTTCTTTTGATCATATATCTTCCACAGTAAAATTTCAGATACATATTAACATAGAATCAGGGGAAATTCCCATCACCAAATTTGTCCTCCCTCCACCCCAGTTTCCATCTTGCATCCCATATCCCCCACCCTCACCCCCCAGGCTGCTAGAACAAGTGGTCCCCTCTATGTCTAGCTTACTACTTAGTGATCATACATCTGTTTGGTCCTGGTACCCTCCCCTATTTCCCCCTCTATTTGAGAGGCAGAATTAGTTCAAGTTATGTGGTTCTGTTTGAAGAAAAGAAAAGCAATAAAATGGGGTAAAAATCAAATAAGCCAAAAATGGGTGGAGTCCTTCTAGAGGCTCTCACCCTCAGTTTGAGAGAGGAAAGGAAAAAAAGGAATTGAAACACCACAACAATACAAAAAATGTCAAATAAAATATCCAGTGAGCACTACAGCAATAAAGACAAGCACCACATAATAGTCTTGGTCCTGAAATAAAAACATGCCAGAGTGCATAAAGAAAGAAATAGATAAAATAAACTAAAATTGGAGACATCAACTTCAATATCTATACCAAAACATAGAAGTAAAAAAATAGATAAATATATGAGATTGTTTTTTTTTTCTTCCTGCATAGGCACAGTAAATCAATAAATATTGGGGGACATTAGAGAGGGAATTTCTTTGGCCTAAGAGATAGAGGGTTTCTCCACCTTTGAAGTATACTGTCATGGAATTAACTATAGACTCTTTGCATGTTCATTTTCTCTCCCCTCGGTGCTTTTGTGGTGTATGGAAGATTTCTGCTTCCTCATGGTTGATAAAATCAGAACTCTGTATCTAGAGGTCTTGGTGTCTGCACAGGTAAAGGAGTGGTGCTTATGATGAAGTCTTTCTTTGTGGTTCTAGAAGTTCTGTTAATTCAGTGTTGTTTTAATCTGTCTTCTGTAGTTGGTCTTGGTCTTTGCGCTGATCCTAGGATGGAGCTTGGGATAGTCTTTTGTTCAGCATCCTTTTTTCTTTCTGTTTTCATGAATATGATTATTTGGAGGTTAGTTAAAAAGAGAAACAATTACAGATATGTGTCCAAGCAACTATATTATGGAGAACTGATGATTGATGGTGATTGGAGACAAGAGATCAGAGACATTTATAGCTTTCAGGTGTGAATTGCTTACATGTTTGGCTACTTGTATATGTATGTCTATGTGGTTTATCTCTTTGAAGCTTCTAGGCACACAGTGGTCAGTTGCACCTCTGTGACTTAGAGATTTGCTTCTTTAATATAAGGAAATATTTAGATTATCCAGATAAGTCTGAGTAATAAAACACATTATATAATATATATTTATATATGTATAAGGAACTTACTGTTAATTATTTTTTCTACCTTCTCTTAGTCTTTCTCTCATTTTTCTTTTTTCTTTTTTTTTAAAGCTGCATAAAACCATTTTTATTATTCCAGTCAAAAACAATGTTGATGTAACATGTAGAAAAAAGTAAACCTTGAGAATACATTTACTGTAAGGTTTCTACTACTACAAAGCAAGTGTACTTTGAAGTGTGGTTATTATTAACAACTGCATTTACAGGTGATAAAACTGAGATGCAAAAAGGGTAGTAACATCCTGAAAATTGACATCCATTGTTGGCTACCGTGACTGACTCAGTGGTTACTTTTGCAAAACTCTCTGCCATTTTTTCAGTGCTAAGTGCTGTTTGCTATAAGCCCATATACCAACAGGAAAAAGGCAACCTTCAAGTAATAAGTAACTTCTCAGCCTAGGGGAGGAAGACACTGCCTGATACCATGGAGCCAAGTCTCCCCTTAACTTACATTCCTGAGTTAATAGCTAAACCTCATCGCCCTATGTAACAGAGCTTGCCCCACCATAAAACCTGCTGAGAGTTCCGGAAAGTGGTCTGCAAACCCTACTTTAGGGTCATAGGGCAATTCCTTGAAAGCTGCTGATTTAGGAGTGCTTGCAAGATTGTCACTGCTTCTCCCTCCCTTCTGGAAAATGATTTACTGCCTTTGTTTCATGGCTTTCGTGCCAAAATGTATGATTGACACCACCTTTTGCCTGCCCCCTTCTCCTTCTCTATATAAGAGATGCAGGACCCCAATAAAGTCACCTTTGAACGGTCTGATCGCCAAAGGTCATTATTATTAACCTCTCTTAGATTTTTTACAGGTGTGGTTGTGCTTCTAGCCCTGCTAAATAAAGGTGCGGTCGTCCGTGAGCATCTCGACTGATTCCTGCTGGCCGGGCCCCTCCGGGGGGCTTGCAGGACCCCGCAATCCATTATGTTGAAAAGCTCCACTTTGAACTCGAGTCTAGATAGATTCTCAACTATTCTCTTCCTACTGATTTTCTTAATACACTGTTAGGTAATTGTTGCTTCTGTAGCTGTTTAAGAAAGCTAAGTCAATATAGTACATTTCCATGGAAATGTAAAGATCATAAGAAATGATGCTCAATTCTTGTCCTTTTCCTTGTAATTGAACCATGGACAATCAACATCAATACCCATTCTAATCTTTGCAAGTATTAAAAGTCCCCCACACTTTCTTTTTTTTTTTAAGTAAATCTTTTTATTATCTTGTAGATTCTTTTTTTTAATATAATTTTTATTTTGATCACAGTGGCTTACATATTGTTGACAATAATATTTTAGGTACATATTTACATAAAATCAGGGGGGATTCCCATCCCCAAATTGTCCTCCCTACACCTCCGTTTTTGTCCTACCTCCCATTTCCTCTTCCCTCACCCCCAGGGCGGCTAGAATATGTGGTCCCCTCTGTCTCTAACCTACTACTTAGTAGTCTTGCATCAGTTTGGTCTTGATGCCTCCCTTATTTCCCCCTCTAAGTAGGGGCAGGGCTAGCTAGTTCAAGTTGCGTGGTTTTGCCTGAAAAAGAGAAAATAAATAAACTGGGGTAAGAGTTTAATACCCCGAAAATGGGCAGAATCCTTCTAGAGGTTCTCATCATCGATTTGGGAAATGAAGGAGAAAAAGAAGGTGAAACACTCCACCAGTATTCTTTTTTCTTTTTTAACTACCTAAAGGAATGAAACATTCTTGGTGAAATAGAAGTTTTCTGTGTGCCTCTTCTAAGTCATATTCTTACTTCTTTGTAGAAATAAAGATTGCCAAATTTAGTATTTGTTTATTGCCATGTATGGGAATAAAACTATGTTTTCAAACTATGTGGCTGAAATATACTTTCACAATTTATTTACTTCTTTATAGATTTAGATCATACTGTACATATTATTTTTCTGCATTTAATTTCTCTCTCACTCTTTTTCTCTCTAGTCTTTAGGTCCCACTTGGTAGAGTTCAGGGCTTTTGTTTTGTGCTCAGGTATCACTCTTGATGGTGCTCACACCTGATGGTACTTGGGTGAAGACCATTTATGGTTCCTGGTATCAAAAATGGGTCAGTTGTTTGCAAGGCAAATGTCTTAATCCTTGTGATATCTTTTGATTATTTTTATTTGTTTTATGTTAAGTCCTGTGAAAGCAAACTGTTTAACAACAAGGTTTGACAGAGGTGACACTGGTCTCAAATATTACAAGCCCCAGGTGTCCAGCAATTCATTCTGACAACTTTTAAAAAATTTTATTTAAGCACTTTATGGAGCATCCTTAAGATTTACAGCAGATCTGTCACAAGAGACCGCCCAAAGTCAGTGGTGGTATATAGTGACAAAAGTCAATGAAATGAATGCTTTTCCTAGAATACTTGATCCAGCCAGACTCACATTCCGGTTTGAAGAAAGCATACATAGCTTCACAAATAAACAACAGCTCAGAAACTTTACAGACTTAAAACCAGCCTTAGAAAAAAACAGAAATGTCTACTTTGAGACAAGACAGACCAATAGACACACCAAATTCCTACACAAAGATGACACTAAATCCCAGTACAATTATCTCTCTCAACATCAATAGACTAAATGAACCAGTTAAGAGACAGAGTGGCAAAATGGATCAAAAAGCTGAATTCAACATTCTGCTGCCTACAAGAAACATATGTGAATAATCAGAACAAATATACAATCAAAATCAAAGATTGGAAGACAATCATCCAAACAAACAACTTCCTTAAAAAAGCTGGAATGGGGCGGGGAGATAGCACAGTGGTGTTTGCCTTGCAAGCAGCCGATCCAGAACCTAAGGTGGTTGGTTCGAATCCCAGCGTCCCATATGGTCCCCCGTGCCTGCCAGGAGCTATTTCTGAGCAGATAGCCAGGAGTAACCTCTGAGCACCACCGGGTGTGGCCCAAAAACCAAAAACCAAAAAAAAAAAAAAAAAAAGGCTGGAATGGCCATATTAATATCAGATGACAGAAACTTTAGATTTAAAAAAGTTATGTTACAAAGATAGACATGTTGTAATCAAGGAATATATACAACAGGAAGAAATCACACTCCTAAACATATATGCACCCAGTGAGGGACCAGTAAAATATTTAATACAATTGCTGACAAATCTAAAAGAAGACATCAATAGTAACAGAATAACAGTAGGAGACCTCAATACTGCCCTGTCACCCCTTGATAGGTCAACCAGGATGAAACCCAATAAGAATATACTAGCTCTGAAAGGAAAAATGGAAGAAAGTGGATTAATATATATGTATATATCATATATATGTATACATATAATATATGTATATATGTAGCACTCTATCCCCCCAAAATTGGATGCACATTCTTCTCCAATGCACATGGGTCCTTCTCCAGGGTAAATCACATGCTAGCCCATAAAACATATTTCCATAAAAGGAAGAGGATAGAAATTGTACAGACTACCTTCTCAGATCACAATGCACTGAAATTAGCAGTGAACTACAAACAGACACAGAGGAAAATCGTTAACACCTGGAAATTAAACAGTTCACTACTGAGCAGCCAGTGGGTCAAGATGAAATAAAAAGATAACTGGAAACAAATGCGAATGAAGACAGAAATTATCAGAATTTGTGGGACATGGCAAAAGTGGTACTAAGAGGAAATTTACAAGCACACATCATAAAGGAAGAAGGATCTTGCATAAATAGCTTAATGACACAACTTATAAAATTAGAAAATGATCAACAAAAGGAACAAAAAATAGGTAGGCGGAAGGAAATAACAAAATTTAGAGCAGAAATTAATGAAGTGGAAATCCAAAGAACAATTCAAAAGGTCAATGAAAGCGAAAGCTGGTTCTTTTAAAATCAACAAGATCGGGCTGGAGAGATAGCATGGAGGTAGTGCTAGTGCCTTGCATGCTGAAGGACAGCGCTTGGGATCCCAGCATCCCATTTGGTCCCCCGAGTCTGCCAGGAGCAATTTCTGAGCATAGAGCTAGGAGTAACCCCTGAGCACTGCTGGGTGTAACCCTAAAACAAAACAAACAAACAAAAAAATCAACAAGATCGATAAACCACTAAGAATCTCTCAAAGAAACAGAGAAACAATAAACCAGATTAGAAATGAAAAAGGGCAATCACTACAGATACTATAGAGATTCAAAGGGTAATCAGAGATTACTTTGAGAAACTCTATGCCACAAAACAAGAGAACCTGGAAGACATGGATAAATTCTTGTACTTATAATCTTCCACCATTGAACCAGGTTGATATAGCATATCTAAACAGACCCATACTATTAAAGAAATTAAAATGTTAATCAAAAGTCTTCCCAAAAACAAACGCCCAGGCCCAGATGGATTCACTAATGAATTCTTTCAAACCTTTCAAGAGAAAATACTACCAATACTTTCAGGCTCTTCCAGGACATTAAAGAAATAGAAACACTACCAAATGTTTTTTTTTTTTTTTTAATAATTTTTTTTGGGTCACACCCGACAGTGCTCAGGGGTTACTACTGGCTCTATGCTCAGAAATCACCCCTGGCAGGCACAGGGGATCTAATGGGATGCTGGGATTTGAACCACCGTCCTTCAGCATGCAAGGCAATAGCACTACCTCCATGCTATCTCTCCAGCCCCTTTTTAAAATTTTTTTATTGTGACCAAAGTGAAATACAAATCTATCAGAGTAATATTTAAGGTACATAGTGACAATAGTCATTCCCACCACCAGTGTTGTACTCCCTCCACCCTTGTTCCGAGCATGCATCTCATATCTCCCCTTTCTCCCTGAACTGTTAGTGGAACAGGTCCTTTCTGTGCATAACTTGTTTTAGGCTTGGTATTCTGATTCTGTTGTCACTGACTTTTGGTTTTGTGTTTAAATCTGGTCATTTTTTTAATTTCCACTCAATCTTCATATGACTGTTTCTGGTACCAACCACTTACCCTCCTCAATTTATGAGGCAGAACAAGATGATTCAAGTTCTGTGGTTATGTTGGAGAAAGAAAACAAAAAGAAAAGAAAGCTTGGTGGGGAGAGTCTGTTTAGTAATTATAAATATCAATTTAAAAGAAGAAAGGGAAAAAAAAGAAAAAGCAACAAAACAAAACAAAAACAAGCAATGACAAAAACACAACAGAACAAAAAACAACAAGAAAATAAAAACCACAAGAAATAAAAAAAAAGAAGAAAAGAAGAAAAAAGGAAGGAGGGCTGATGTGACAAGGTTTGTTTTGCTTTTTGTTTGTTTTTTTGTTTTGCATTGGCAAGTATGTATTGGGGAACTTAGAAAGGGAATTCTCTTGGCCTAAGAGATACAGGATTTCTCCATCCTTGAAGTATACTATCATGGGAACAACTACAGGCTCCGTACTCGCTCATTATCAAACTCAAGATCTTTTTATGGTGCCAGGAAATGTTCTGCTCAGTTGTAAATGATAAAATCAGGCCTCTGTATCTAGAGATCTTGGTATTTGCACATAGGACCTAGGTCATAGCACAAAGTCTAAGATAGTGTCTTTCATATGGTTGCATATAGGACATAGATCATAGGACAAAGTCTAAGATAGAGTCTTTCATATGGTTCTAGAAGTTCTGCTCCATCACGGTGTTGCAGTCAGTCTTCTGTTATTAGTGGTCTTGGTTTTTGCACAGATACTAGGATGGAGCATAGGATAGAGTCTTTCCTTATGGTTCCGGAAGTTCTGCTCAGTGTGGAATTAGAGATCTTGGTTTTTATACAAATTCTATGCTGAACCTAGGCTAGGATCTTTTGTATTGGTCCCAGGAAAAGTTCTGTTCAGTCATGATTGTCAAAGTCAGTCTCTGTTATTAGTGATCTTGGTTTTTGCACAGATCAAAGGATGGCATGTCTTATGATTTCATCTTACCATTAGGTGATGAAATAACACATTTGCTCTTAGGTCAAGTTGTTGCTGTTTTTTTCATCATCAGAATGTCATATCAACCTGGTGCAAGTTGGTACTACCAAGTAGTTTTTTTAAATGAAGCTGACATCATGCTGATACCAAAAACAGAGATGCTGCAAAAAAGAAAACTACAGACTAATATCCTTGATAAACACAAATGAATAGATCCTCAACAAAATCCTATCAAATAGGATTTGGTTTAATTCCAGAGATGCAAGGATAGTTTAACATAAGCAAATCAATAAACATAACATACTAAATTAACAAAAAATAAAAACCATATGATCATATCAATTGATGCAGAGAAAGCACTTGATAAGTTCCAACACCTGTTCATGATAAAAACTCCCAACAAGATAGAAATGGAAGGAACTTTTCTCAATATAGTCAAAGCCATTTACCACAAGTCAATGGAAAATATTATACTCAATGTAGATAAACTACAAGCCTTTACTCTAAAATCTGGTACAGACAAGGCTTGTACCTTTCACCATTTCTATTTAACATAGTACTGGAAGTACTTGCCATAGCAATTAGGCAAGAAAAATATTTGATATGCAGATCTAATAACAGATTTGACATACATATCAGAAAGAAAGAAGTCTCTCACTGTTTGCAGATGACATAATACTATACTTATAAAACCCTAAAGTCTCTACCAAAAAGCTTCTAGAAACAATAAATTCATATAGCAAAGTGGCAGGCTACAAAATTAATGTGAAAAAAATCAATGGCCTTCACATACACCTTATTAATAGAGAAGAAATGGACATTAAAAAACAATTCCATTCACATTAGTGCCACACAAACTCAAATATCTTGGAGTCAATTTAACTAAAGAGGTGAAGGACCTATACAAAGAAAATTACAAAAAGAGAACACGAGAAAATGGAGACCCTGTTCATGTATTGGGAGGATTAACATCATTAAAATGGCACTACTTCCCAAAGCATTTAACAGATTTAATGAAATTCCTCTTAGGATACCCATTATTTTTCTCAAAGAAGTCTATCAAACATCCTGAAATTCATTTGGAACAATAAAAACTCACACATAGCTAATGCAACCTTTAGGAAAAGAATATGGGAAGTATCACTTTCTCCAACTTTAAATTGTACTACAAAGCAATAGACATTAAAACAGCATGGTATTGGAATAAAGAAAGACCCTCAGATCAGTGGAATAAACTTGAGTATTCAGAGAATGTTTTTCAGACATACAAATATTAATCTTTGATAAACGTACAAGAAACAATTCTCACTTATTTGGGTAAAATGGATAATAAATGGATTGCTCGTAATCTCTTCATTTGAGGAAAAGAATATGCTATGTGTCTACAAATGGCAACCCTTCCCTCAAATTTTGGGTCCCACCATGCCTTGTCAGAATCGAAATTCTCACAAATAAAAAAAAAAACTCAAGAAAGAAATACATGATAAGACTCAAATCTCTAGGGCCAGAGAGATAGCACAGTGGTGTTTGCCTTGCAATCAGCTGATCCAGGACCTAAGGTTGTTGGTTCGAATCCCGGTGTCCCATATGTCCCCCATGCTGGCCAGGAGCTATTTCTGAGCAGATATCCAGGAATAACTTCTGAGGGCTGATGAGTGTGGCACAAAAACAAAAACAAAAGACTCAAATCTCCTCTCAGAACCAATACAGATTACTCAAAAGGATGTGAGCAGGAAAAAAACTGTGACCTCAACAGGTAACCAGAACAATAAGCTGACACCACACAATGAGGTAGAGAGTGGAATAGAAATGACCAGTTCCAGAATCTTGGGTGTGTAGATGAAGGAATTGGTCCTGCTCTCACTGGACTTCATACTTTAGGAAACACTTGTTACATGAACTCAGTACTACAATGCCTGTATTATATTCCAAGTTTGAGTAATTACTTTTACCAGAACTGTTATAAGGAGGACATTAACAGGTCAAATTCACTGGGACATAAAGGCAACGTGGCAGAAGAGTAGGTTGATTATAAAAGCCTGTGGGAAGGAAAACATAGGTATATAAAGCCAAAAGACTTTAAGATGACCTTTGGAAAAATAAGTGATCAGTTTTCATTTTCCACTCTAGGGTGTAGTCTTTTTGTTTTGTTTTGTTTTTGTTTTTGGGTCACACCCAGCCATGGGATAACTCCTGTCTCTGTGCTCAGGGGGACCATATGGTATGCCAGAAATCGAACTACTGTTCATCCTAGATTGGCTGCATGAAGGCAAATGCCCTACCACTGTGCTATATCTCTGGCCCATTGTGGTTCTTGCTAATAAAAAACCTGGATCTTGGGGCCAGAGAGATAGCATGGACGTAAGGTGTTTGCCTTTCATGTAGAAGGTCATTGGTTCGAATCCTGGCATCCCATATGGTCCCCCAAGCCTGCCAGGAGCGATTTCTGAGCATAGAGCCAGGAGTAACCCTGAGTGATGCCGGTGTGACCCAAAAACTAAACAAAATGAAAAAACAAACAAACAAACAAACAAACAAAAAAAAAAACAAACCTCTGGATCTCAGGAAGGCATGGCATTCATTTCCTAGTCTTCCTCCACTAAGCTAACTTCCTTCTTTGGAGTGGAAGGTTTGTATGTTGGAATTCCTGAACATGTTTTTACCCCTTTTACTGTATGGATTATTTCCTGTGTTGATGTTTGCTTCCAGACCTATGTCTCTCCAGGTCCTGCTTTTGGAACCTGAGGCTTCATTCTCAGGGTAAGGCATTTGCCTTGCATGTGACTGATCTGGGTTTGATCCCCACTATCTCATATTATCCCCTGAGCATTCACTCACAGAAATTACCCCAGTTCTTAGAGCCAAGAGTAACCCCTGAGTACTCTCTGGTGTGGGCCAACCCCCCCCCCCAAATTAGTTTGAAAATGAACTCTGGTGTTGCCCAACCCCCATTCTTCCTGTAACCTTACCTGCAAGAAAGACCTGCCCATTTCTGGGTAGGGTCTTTGACAGATTACAAAAGGTTTGGCTGGAAGGCCAGGAGGGGTTAGATGAGGAGATTTGGAGGAGGAGTTGGGAGAGAGATTCAACAAGGAAGATGGGTGGAAAGGAGATGGCTGAGGGACAAGGTATAATGCAGGGCTGAAGAGGGATCCAGTGCAAATGGTTATGATAGGCCACACATGTTGGCCAGGGCCTGAATAAAGATGATATACCCTGAAGCCTGTCTGTGAGTTTTCTACCCACTGCTATCCTGAAGCTGCAGCCCGATGACTGGGGGAGGTGCATACACGTGGTCCTGGACTGGAGGAGAAAGGCCTCTCGTCCCTCCATCACCATCCACCACCATCCAAGCCCATCCAAAGGGCTTTTATTCTACACTCTGATATACCCATATTCCACAAGTGTTACTGCTTTATCAATCTGTTTTTATTGTTCTTCCTCTCCATCCCTTTCTTTAGCTCAATCATAAATTTCTTTATTTTTTATCATTCTCTATTTCTCTATTTTTCTCAATATCTACCTTTGCATTTGTCATTTTCTTTTTCCCCCCTTTTTTTTTTTTTTTGGTTTTTGAGTCACACCCGGCGGTGCTCAGGGGTTACTCCTGGCTGTCTGCTCAGAAATAGCTCCTGGCAGGCACGGGGGACCATATGGGACACCGGGATTCGAACCAACCACCTTTGGTCCTGGATCGGCTGCTTGCAAGGCAAACGCCGCTGTGCTATCTCTCCGGGCCCTTCTTTTCCCTTTTTAACTACTCTCACAACTAATCTTTTTAATTTTTCTCTTTATTTTTTCTCAACCTTTACTTTTTTATATTTTATTTTATCCCCTTTCTAACTACCCCACAACCCCATCTAGGCACGAGTTCTACTGAGATGAATTATGGCTGGGAGACTGCTGTATGGGGAGATTATGGTGGTAGCTTTGTGGGAGGCCTGAGTAACTCTTAAATGTGCTGCTTCTCTTTATTATTTGCAAGTATGTGACCTGTTAAAGGATATCACCTGACAATCTGGCACACAGTTGGAAGTTTCACTGGTTCCCAAAGCATGAAAAACAGTGTGTTGGGGCCGGAAAGATGGCATGGAGTAATGCGTTTGCCTTGCATGCCGAAGGTTGGTGGTTCAGATCCCAGCATCCCATATGGTCCCTGGAGCCTGCCAGGAGCAATTTCTGAGCATAGAGCCAGGAGTAACCCCTGAGCATTGCCGGGTGTGACCCAAAATCCAGAAAAAAAAAAAAAGAAAAAAGAAAAAAAGAAAAACTGTGTTGGTGGTGGGACTGAACTGTCATTGTGTTTATAGGATTCAGAAAAGGGAGCCACAGAGACATTTGTTGAACATTCACTTTCCTAATCTCAGTCTCCCGAAAGTCCACTTCTATAGGATTTCTGAGGATGAGGGTTCACGGTGGTGCTTGAGAAGCAGGTCCCCCAGGGAGGAAGTGAATAGGAGATGTTGAAAGTACTGATTATCCTCTTATTTGAGGGCTAGACTGGTTACAAGACATTAAATTGAAGACTAAGTGGAAGCATGTGATGGTCTTCTGAATACTTTTTGTGAGGAGAGGAAAGCTAGTCATGTTATCTGATGTTTAAGCACAAAGACAAGATAGATAAGAGGATTGTTTCCAACTTAAACTCAAGGATTCAACTTTATCAGGCATTTCTTGTTCTGTGGAGTTTGGAGGACCTCCTGGTTAGTGTCAGCATGATGAATCACTCATTCAATAATGGTTTTCAAAGTTTCTCTGGGTTTAATGCAATTGGACTTTATTTTTATAAAAAGAAATGAAGAGTTTTCTGAATGAATACAAAAGAAGTAACTTCAATTTTTGACTATAGGCCTGGAAATCATGAAAAATTAAGAGTGAATTTAAAAGCCATAGATAGAAGTTGGTTTGATGACCGCATGATGAATTGGGGGTAGAGAAGAAGTATGGTATTTGAGGGTAATGTCTAATGTTAATGAGGGGCAGATGATACAGAGTAGAAAGCTTGGTCCAGAGGCATAGTGATGTGGCAGAGCTGACTCCTCCCTTGCTAGGATTTTTCCCAAAAGTGGAAAACATTGGCATGATCGGGGGTTGTCTCCAATGCACACAGCACTGCTGTCTGGTAGAAAGTGCCTTCAAAGTAGAATATAAAAAAATGTAGGCTCGGGCCCGAAGAGATAGCACAGCGGTGTTTGCCTTGCAAGCAGCCGATCCAGGACCAAAGGTGGTTGGTTCGAATCCTGGTGTCCCATATGGTCCCCCGTGCCTGCTAGGAGTCATTTCTGAGCAGAGAGCCAGGAGTAACCCCTGAGCACTGCCGGGTGTGACCCAAAAACCAAAAAAAAAAAAAATGTAGGCTCGTGCTTGAAAGTGTCCAAAGATATGGGATGGAGCTATAGTATAGTGGGTAGAGTCCTTGCCTTGCATGTGGCTGATCTGGATTTGATCCTATGCACCCACCCCATATGATTGTACAGCCAGGAATAACCCCTGAGCATTGCCAGGTGTGGTCCCTGCAAATAAAAATAAACAAAAAAGTAAGTGTTCAAAGAGATGTTTTCTTTGGGGAGAATTTAGACCAGTCTTAATGGTAACTGATGGTAACTACTCCCAAACGAGATACCAATTGTGGGAATAGGCAACAAAACGCCTCTTGAGCCTAGTGCTCACCTTGAGCTCTAGGCTAGGCGAGGATCTCTAGGCTAGGGTTCCTTACCCAGAGGTTGTGAAAATGAACACTGTAACTTGATGTATAATTTTATGTTATATAAATGGAACTTTAAACAAGTTTTTTTTAAATTTGTTGTTTTCATATAGAAATGCAATAGATATTTGTTTATTGATTCAATTTTTTTTATTAAAATACTGTGGTTATAAGTTTGTTCATACTACAGATTTTTCACAGATAAAGTTGTTCGTGATTGAGTTAAGTCATCCTATATACAACAACCTGCAACAGTCCTTATTTTCCGCTACCAATGTCAACAGGGCATCAGGAAGGGTGAGAGAGAAACTATAAACAAGTTATTAGTTGAAATATTGTCCCCTGTAAAATTACAGGCACCTGTAAAATAACTTTTTAAGTTTCATTTTCTCCTTTTACCTTTTCTGTATTAATTAGTACAAGTCCTCTTAATTATGTCAACCCTTCCCCTCAGATGGTTTATGTTAAATTCTGGCTAATAATAACAGCTCAGGGGAGAAACAGAGGTAGAACAGCAAGAACAACAAGAGACCAGCAAGCTAGAAAACTGCTAGATCCTTGAGGCTGCTCAACCCTCTGGGTCTTTTTGCATCTTCTCTTGTGACTCGGTCCATTTCTTTCTTGTACAACACCCCTTGTTGCTGACCCATCCATCCCAGGGTTGGTATGAATACAGTGAATACAGTATGAAGGCTGCTGGAAGGAGGCAGCTATTACCCTGGAGAAGTTCCCACAACCATGAGACACACAGTTACAAAGTTGTTCATGATTAAGTTTCAGTCATACAACATCTAACACCTTTCACCAGAGCATATTTCCTGCCACCAATCTCTCCAGTTTCTCTCCTGTCCTTAAAAGTACATAATAAAAAAAATCACATTTTCACATGTAAGCATAAGTCTGCACAAATATACAGCAAGGCTTATGAAAGCACTTGCCCGAGAAACATCTGGGAACAGAAGAAAAAACACCCTCATCAGAGGGTCAGATATGGAGATTGAAGAGAGGGTCTAAGCTGTTTGACTGACATATAGTCAAACCTAGTTTGATCCAGGGAAACACGTATGGCCCCTGAGCACTCCAGGAGTGATCCCTGAGCATAGAGCCAGGAGTAAGTCCTGAGCACTGCTAAGTATGCCCCTCAAATATCAGACGTAGGAATTATTAGTGGGAGACTATATAAGAACTACACCTACTAATTTCAAGAAGGTAAATGATAGACTTAAAAGTTGGAAGATGGGGCTGGAGCTATAGTTCTGCAGGTAAGATGCTTGTTTTGCAGTGGATGACCTGATTTTATCCCTGGCATCCCATATGGTCCCCCAAGCTCACAAGAAGTGACCCATGAGTGCAGATCTAGCAGTACCTGAACACTGCCAGATGTAGCCCCCTCCCAAAAATGTTGGCATAAGAGAGTTCAAAGTGCTGAGCTCATATTTTACATGTGTGTACACTGGGTTTGACTCCTAAGTACCACTGGAGTGAATTCACTGAGCCACTGAGTCACATCAGTGAGCACTGATCTGAGCACCACTGGGCTCACTACCCCCCAAAAATAAACAAAAAATTTTAAAAGAATATGGTAAGCCCTAAAGTATGCTGTAGAAAGTTTAATATGAGAACAAGGTAAACTGTAGAATTAAAAAAGTTAGAAATCTGGGGCCAGAGAGATAGCATGGAGGTAAGGCGTTTGCCTTTCATGCAGGAGGTCATCGGTTAGAATCCCGGCGCCCTATATGGTCCCCTGTGCCTGCCAGGAGCAATTTCTGAGCCTGGAGCCAGAAATAACCTCTGAGCACTGCGGGGTGTGACCCAAAAACCACAAAAAACAAAACAAAAAACAAAACAAAACAACAACAACAACAACAAAACCCAAAAAAACCCACAAAAACCAAAAAAGTTAGAAATCTAAATTAAAAGGTCAGTGTACATATTTAATGGAAGTTCAGGTGTGTGTGTGTGTGTGTGTGTGTGTGTGTGTGTGTGTGTGTGTGTGTTGGCCAAACTTGGTAATGCTTGGGGACCTGTTCCTAGCTCTGAGCTCAAGGGTGGCTCCTGAGTATAGGGTTGGAGAATCAAACTCAGGCTTTCCATATGCAAAGCATGAAATCAGTTATTGAGTTAAATTTGTCAATATCTGACAAAAAATCAAACATTGCCTCAGTGAAAATGAGCAAACTAAGGTTGGCATAGAAAAACAGACAAAATGAAACTTTCAAATGTATGAGAAAATGCAAGAAACACAGAGGCTTTGAGAGGGTCCAACATATGTCCTATAGGACTCCAGAAGGAGCTGAGTCCACAAGTTTTGAGCCTAAGCAATATTTGATAAAACAAGGAGTGATCATTTCCCCCAAACCCTTAAGTATATATACTAAACAGCCTGAGGAACTCTAACCAGGATATATGAAAATAAAATGAAAAGGATGTATAACACAGTGAGACAACCAACTTCTTACAACTACCAGGAGGAAGAGAAGACAACATTTAAAAGGTATTATAACTGTGAACTCCAGAGAATGGATCAGAGGCTAAAAGAGCCTGGCTTGGAAGCATGAAGTCATGAGTTTAATCCCCAGTGATGTCCACACATATTAGCACAGTCCTGGCTCCTCTACTCACCCCCAGAGGGTGTGATCACCACTTCACAGCAGCTATGTGCAAGTTAAGAATGTGATCCCGGGAAAGTATCACAACAAAAGCACTGTTATCAGGTCCAACAGAAAGTTTAAACAGCCAACTCTGGGCATTGTCAGTGTGTGTGTGTGTGTGTGTGTGTGTGTGTGTGTGTGTTTGATTGATAATATGAGAGTGTACCAGGTGATGAAGGAAACATGGAAGGCCAAGAGAAGAGCTAGTACCAAGGTCAGTGGCCAAGACCAGAAATTGTATCCTGGAGGATAATTTTTGGAGGGGTTCTAAGGTCTCCCAAGCTGTGTTTCAGTAGGCTGGGGTGGCTTTACCTGTGAGTCTTGGTGTAAGTGTCAGAGCATCAGATCCCATCTGTTGGAGCTATGTAAACTACTGTGTTGATATTGGGGTGGGGGTGGAGGGTGGGGTGGGGGAGAAAAAGGTGCTGGGAATCTAACCTGGGTCCACTGTACTATCTCCTACATGTTCTGGAGGATTTTTGTTTTTGTTGTTTGTTTTCTTTTTGGGCCACACCCGTTTGATGCTCAGGGGTTACTCCTGGCTAAGCGCTCAGAAATCGCCCCTGGCTTGGGGGGACCATATGGGACACTGGGGGATTGAACTGCGGTCCTTCCTTGGCTAGCGCTTGCAAGGCAGACACCTTACCTCTAACGCCACCTCACCGACCCCGTTCTGGAGGATTTTAAGGAAGAGAAACTCCTTCAGTTTGCTTGTCCTGCCTCTAGATAGAACTGGGATAAAGCATGGGCTGTGGGGGTTATAAGGCGGGGGGGGGAGGGGACAGTGAGGAGATACACCTCCCAAAGTGGGATTGTGAAGGAGGGCTCTCAAGCAAGGTGGTGTTTGGGGAATAGAACAGAAGTCGGAGAGTGGTGGCTGTGATCTGAGGTCCGGCAGTGGAGCTGAGGGCTGAGGAAAACTCTATCAGTGGGGCAGAGGAGAGGAAGGATGGAAGGAGGAAGGAAATAGAGACAAAGGCAGCCTGGTATTTTGCTACCTCTAGAGATTTCAGAAAGAATTTAGTTTTGTGGTGTCTGAGTAGATAGACTCTGAGAGTCTAGGATCAACTGTGTTCAGTGACTCAGAGGAGATGGGATGGGACAGCCTGAAGAGGTCAGGTGACTCCGGTTTTACTTTTGGGTCACATTTTGCAGTGCTCAGGAATTACTCATGGTTCTGCACTCAGGGATCACTCCTCGTGCTGCTCAGGGACCATATGGGATGCCAGAGATTGAACCTGAGTCTGCCACATGCAAGGCAAGTGCATGTACTGTAACTCTGATACCAAGCAGATTATTATAATTTTTTAAAGATATAAAAGTACCTTTTATTGCCACTTCCTTCTTTGCACCTGAATAGTGAGAATCTGAGACGCATGTTTTCTGCCCGACTCACACTGTATTAGTCTGGCTGTGGATCCCTCATTCTACCTATTTCAGAATAAGCACATGGTTCTGAACTGGCCTTGACACAATCCAAATTTAAGCACTTGGCTGTTGCATTGGCCACCACAGAAAAAGAGGCTCACAGTTATGAGAACTGCAGAAGGCCAAGGTGCATCTTGGAAGGCTCATCCCAGCTGCCACGCCTGCAGGGAATCTACAGAAAGGTGAAGGCAATGTCCACATCCCACAGGGGTTTCTGAATCTCAGTGTGGCTTCCCTGTCCTATATTGTAACGGAACGATGTCCAAACAGATGTTTTCTGTTACACGAATCCAGTTCCAGAAGTTTTTCATATGTGCCTCACAGACAAATAATCCCTACTGGAGCTCTGGGGACCAATCAACTTTATATTTATTACATACGAAAACATCCCAGTCTGCAGAGTCATTGTTTTCCAGCTGCCTTATTGGAATGGCCTGAGTACCTTTGCAAATGTGTTTTTCACACCTCGTTCCAGGGCCTTATCACAAATGTGCAAACTTGGTTCATTCCTTGGTGGCTGTCCAGTCAATAGGTAACTCATGAGCTGCAGCAATGGGGACTTTCTTAACCAGATTTTACTTCACCAGAACCTATAAATCCCTTAAAAGAGATGTTCTGCTGGCCCCATACAAATTCACTCTCTCTGAGAATTGTCACACTTAAGGTGCTTTCTTGTTCTAAGACATGGTGAGCCCTTGTACTTTGGTTGCATTAGGAGGTGTGTGGGCGGTGCTGACATCACCACACACATCAGGCACCAGACTAAGGAGGCTCAGGAAGACCCAAACAAGTCTGTACTCTGTCCCCATATTTATCTGTTACTTACCCTGTGACTGCTGGGAACTTTCAATAATGTCGTGGGCACTGTACTTGGTGCTCAGTACTCATATAGACAATGTAGATACCATCTCTTCCCAGTGGAAACTTCTGGCCTAGTTTGGGAGGGACAGACATTTGGCTTGTAAGCACATAGAGGACCTTGTGCCAGGGTTATCAGAATCCCAGGGCAGGAAGATACAAAGCCCATGGGAAGGGGTGCACTGGAACTGCTGGGGGCTGAGGTCAGGGTGCAGGTAGGGGAGACAGTGAAGGCCTTTCTGTGGTCTGTCGCATCATCAGTGAAAGTTTCAGGAGCAGAGAGAAGACCAGCAGGGAAGGCAGTGAGTGTGAAGGGGAAAGACTGTCAGAGGGATAGGCCAGATCATGGTGGCTAAGTGGCCAGGGCATGGTGGTTCAGTGGTCCAAGCAGAGTTTTAGCTTTGAAACTACAACTTGAAGAAAACACTTTTTTTTTAAATTTTTGGACTACAGCCAGCGGTGCTCAGAGGTTATTCCTGGCTATGTGCTTACAAATCACTCCTGGAGCACTTGGGGACCATATGGATACCAGGAAGTGAACCTGGCCACATGCAAGAAGGTTCTGTTGTGCTATTGCTCTGGACAAGAGAAAACACTTTTTATCTAAACATGAGCTTTGTGTGTGTGTGTGTGTGTGTGTGTGTGTGTGTGTGTGTGTATGTGTGCGTGGCATGCGTGTGCACATGAAACAATGTTCAGGGATTACACCTAGCAGAATTTGGGGGACCATAGCTGGGATTGCACCTACTCAGCTTCTATGCAAAAGAAGTGCCTTGCCCACTGCAACTATCCCTCTGCCTCCTGAAACTGAGCTTTTTTTTTTTTTTTTTTGATTTTTTCTTTCTTTTTTTTTTAATTTTTATTATGACCAAAGTGCATTACAAATCTTTCATTGCATCATTTATGGTACATAGTGATAATGAACGAGAGACATTCCCACCACCAGTGCTGTCCTCCCTCCACTCCTGTTCCCAGCATGAATCCCATATCTCCTTTCCTTACCCCCCAGAATGCTAGTGCAATTGGTCTCCACTTTACAGCTTGTTGTAGATTGAGCATCCATTCCACAGTCATTGGAGATAAAGGGAGAAAAAAAAATTGGTAACAACTACCAAAAAAAAAAAAAAAAAAAAAAAGAAAGAGAGGAAAAAATAGAAGAAAAAAGAAAAAAAATGGCTTGGCAGACATTTGGGGGCCTCCCCAGGCATCCCCTGACGGCTTGCCTCGGCTGAGGTGAGTGTTTGGGGGCCGGAGTTGCGGATCAGGCTGACTGCTGGACCCCTAGGCCCGGCAGACATTTTGGGACCTCCCCCAGCCTGCATCAACCTGGGAACTTTGACCTCATTCAGCATTAATCTCTTCAAGGCGTGTCTCGCTGGGGCGTGTGTTTTCTGTTGGAGTTGTGGATTGTGCTGGTTTCCTTTGCTTGGCAGACATTTGGGGGCCTCCCCAGGCATCCCCTGACGGCTTGCCTCGGCTGAGGTGAGTGTTTGGGGGCCGGAGCGCAGCCACTCCGCTGCGCTTCGCGGCCGCGCACTCCAACACGCCAATGAGTACCACCACAACACGTAGAAAAACCCACAGTGTAAGCGAGACAATGGGGAGACTACGCAAACCAACTTCAACCATAGAGAATGAAGATGGAAACTCTGATGACCCAACAACGACCAACTACCTAAGCAGTCTTTCAGAAATGGAGTTTAGAGACGAAATATGGAGGTTGCTAACAGATATCAAAGAAAGTATAAATCAGAGCACTAATAAAAATCAGGAGAATATGAAGATAGAAATCAGAAAACTCCAAAATGAAATATCAGATCAGATAACAGGTCTGAAAAACTCAGTAGACGAATTGAAGAACATAATGGATGAGATTTCCAACAGGTTAACAGCAGCTGAGGATAGAATTAGTGCTTTAGAAGACGAGATGCATAACAACTTTACACAGCAGAAGAGATTGGAAAAAAGCCTCAAATCAAATGATCAGACAATGGAAAATTTACTCAAAGAATATGAGCAGATGAAAATAGAAGTCTTTGATAAGCTCAACAGAAACAACTTTAGAATCATTGGAGTTCCAGAGACCCAAGAAGAAAATCTTCAGGAAGAATCAATGGTTAAGAACATCATCACAGAGAAACTACCAGAGCTAAAGAAAACATGTGACCAAATCCTGCATGCCCGAAGAGTACCAGCTAAAAAAGACCCCAGTAGAAACACCCCAAGACACATCCTAGTCACCATGATGAAACCCACCGATAGAGATAGAATACTGCAAGCAGCAAGATCGAAAAGGGAAATTACATTCCAGGGAGCATCCTTGAAATTTACAGCAGACCTGTCACCAGAAACACTCAAGGCCAGAAGGCAGTGGTGGGACGTAGTGGCAAAACTCAATGAAATAAATGCTTCGCCAAGAATATTGCACCCAGCAAAACTAAGTTTCAGGTTTGACGGATGTATACACGGCTTCACAGATAAACAACAGCTCAAAATCTTTGCAGACTCAAAACCAGCCTTAAAAGAAAAACTGAAAGATCTACTCTAAAAACAAGACAGAACAAAAAACACACCAAACTTCTACACAAAGATGGCAATAAATCCCATGACAATTATTTCTCTCAATGTCAATGGACTAAATGCACCAGTTAAGAGGCACAGAGTGGCGAAATGGATCAAAAAACTGAAGCCAACCTTCTGCTGTCTACAAGAAACACACCTGAATAGTCAGAATAAACATAGACTCAAAATCAAAGGCTGGAGGAAAATCATTCAAGCAAACAACACCCTTAAAAAAGCAGGGGTGGCCATACTAATATCAGATGACACAAACTTTATACTCAGAAAAGTTGTAAGGGACAAAGATGGATATTATGTACTAATCAAGGGATTTGTACAGCAAGAAGAAATCACTCTCCTAAACATATACGCACCGAATGAGGGTCCAGCAAAGTATTTAATACAATTGTTGACAAATCTGAAGAAGGATATCAATAATAACACAATAATTGTGGGAGACCTCAACACAGGCTTGTCAACACTTGATAGGTCAACCAAATGGAAACCCAACAAAAATATACTAGACCTGCAAAGAGAAATGGATGAAAGAGGCCTAGTAGATATATATAGGGCACTCTATCCTCAGAAACCTGGATACACATTCTTTTCCAGTGTACATGGATCATTCTCCAGGATAGATCATGTGCTAGCACATAAAACATACCTCCATAAAATAACAAAGATAGACATTTTGCAGGCTGCCTTTGCTGACCACAAGGCTCTGAAGTTAGATGTGAACTGCAAAGGGACACAGAAGAAAAAATTTAACACCTGGAAGTTAAACAGCCTCATACTCAATAACCAGTGGGTCCGAGATGAAATCAAGGAGGAAATCAAAAGGTTCCTGGAAACAAATGACAATAAAGACACAAACTATCAGAACTTATGGGACACAGCAAAGGCAGTACTGAGAGGAAAATTTATAGCTTTGCAAGCACACATCAGGAAGGAAGAAGGAGCTTACCTGAGTAGCTTAATGACACAGCTAATAGAACTAGAAAGTGCTCAACAAAAGGACCCAAAAATAGGGAGACAGAAGGAAATAACAAAGCTGAGAGCAGAAATCAACGAAGTGGAAACCCAAAAAACAATCCGAAAGATCAACGAAAGCAGAAGTTGGTTCTTTGAAAAAATAAACAAGATTGATAGACCATTGGCAAAACTCACAAAGCAAAAGAAAGAGAGAAACTTGATAACGCGTATTAGAAATGAAAAGGGGGAGATCACTACAGATACTACAGAGATTCAAAGGGTATTCAGAGAATACTTTGAGAAACTCTATGCCACTAAATATGAGAACCTGGAAGAAATGGATAAATTTCTGAACTCATATAACCTTCCACGGTTGAATAAAGAAGAGGTAGCATATCTAAACACCCCCATCACTATTGAGGAAATTAAAACTGTAATCAAAAATTTACCCAAAAACAAAAGCCCAGGCCCTGATGGATTCACGAATGAATTCTTTCAAACCTTTCAAGAGGAACTACTACCAATTCTGGCCAGACTCTTTTATGAAATCGAAAAAACAGGAATACTTCCAAATAGCTTTTATGAAGCCAACATCACCTTAATACCAAAACCTGATAGAGATGCTGCCAAAAAAGAAAATTACAGACCAATATCCCTGATGAACACAGATGCAAAGATCCTCAACAAAATCCTGGCGAACAGGATCCAGTGCCTCATCAAGAAGATCATTCACTTTGATCAAGTAGGTTTCATCCCAGGAATGCAAGGATGGTTTAACATCCGTAAATCTATCAATATAATACACAACATAAACAACAACAAAAATAAAAATCACATGGTCATATCAATAGATGCAGAAAAAGCATTTGATAAGGTTCAACACCCATTCTTGATAAAACTCTCAGCAAGATAGGAATAAAAGGAACCTTTCTCAATATAGTCAAAGCCATCTACCAGAAGCCAGTGGCAAATATTATCCTCAATGGAGAAAAACTAAAATCCTTTCCTCTAAATTCTGGTACAAGACAAGGCTGTCCTCTCTCACCACTCCTATTCAACATAGCACTGGAAGTACTTGCTATAGCGATTAGGCAAGAAAAAGATATCAAGGGAATCCAGATAGGAAAGGAAGAAGTCAAGCTCTCACTGTTTGCAGATGACATGATACTCTACTTAGAAAACCCTAAAGACTCTACCAAAAAGCTTCTAGAAATAATAGATTTGTATAGCAAAGTGGCAGGATACAAAATTAACACACAAAAATCAATGGCCTTTTTATACACTAATAATGATAGGGAAGAAATGGACATTAAGAGAACAATCCCATTCACATTAGTTCCACACAAACTCAAATATCTTGGAGTCAACCTGACTAAAGATGTGAAGGATCTATACAAAGAAAACTACAAAACACTGCTCCAAGAAATAAGAGAGGACACGCGGAAATGGAAACACATACCATGCTCATGGATTGGCAGGATCAACATCATTAAAATGGCAATACTTCCAAAAGCATTGTACAGATTTAACGCGATTCCTCTAAAGATACCCATGACATTTTTCAAAGAAGTGGATCAAATACTTCTGAAATTCATCTGGAACAACAAACAACCTCGAATAGCTAAAGCACTCCTTGGGAAAAGGAATATGGGAGGCATTACTTTCCCCAATTTTAAGTTGTATTACAAAGCAACAGTTATAAAAACAGCATGGTATTGGAATAAAAACAGACCCTCAGATCAGTGGAATAGGCTTGAGTACTCAGAGAAGGTTCCTCAGACATATAACCACCTTGTTTTTGATAAAGGAGCAAGAAATCCTAAATGGAGCAGGGAAAGCCTATTCAACAAGTGGTGTTGGCACAACTGGTTAGCCACTTGCAAAAAAGCGAACTCAGACCCACAGCTAACACCATGTACAAAGGTAAAATCCAAATGGATTAAAGACCTTGATATCAGAACTGAAACTATAAGGTATATAGAACAACATGTAGGTGAAACACTCCAGGACATTGAGACTAAAGGCATCTTCAAGGAGGAGACAGCACTTTCCAAGCAAGTGGAAGCAGAGATAAACAGATGGGACTATATTAAGCTGAAAAGCTTCTGCATCTCAAAGGAAATAGTGCCCAGAATACAAAGGCCACCCACTGAGTGGGAGAAATTATTCACCCAATACACATCAGATAAAGGGCTAATATCCAAAATTTACAAGGTACTGACAGAACTATACAAGAAAAAAACAACTAACCCCATCAAAAAATGGGGAGAAGAAATGAACAGACACTTTGAAAAAGAAGAAAGGCAAATGGCCAAAAGGCACATGAAAAGATGTTCAACATCACTAATCGTCAGGGAGATGCAAATCAAAACTACTATGAGGTACCACCTCACACCATTGAAATTGGCACACATCACAAAGAAGGAAAACAAGCAGTGCTGGCGGGGATGTGGAGAGAAAGGAACTCTTTTTCACTGCTGGTGGGAATGCCGTCTAGTACAACCTTTATGGAAAGCGATATGGAGATTCCTTCACAAACTGGAAATTGAGCTTCCATACGATCCAGCTATACCACTCCTAGGAATATACCCAAGAAACACAAAAATACAATACAAAAAACCCTTCCTTACTCCTATATTCATTGCAGCGCTATTTACAATAGCCAGACTCTGGAAACAACCAAGATGCCCTTCAACAGATGAGTGGCTGAAGAAACTGTGGTACATATACACAATGGAATACTATGCAGCCATCAGGAGAGATGAAGTCATGAAATTTTCCAATACATGGATGTACATGGAATCTATTATGCTGAGTGAAGTAAGTCAGAGGGAGAGAGAAAGATGCAGAATGGTTTCACTCATCTATGGGCTTTAAGAAAAATGAAGGACATTTTTAACAGTATCTCAGAGACAAGAGAGATGAGGGCTGGTAGGTGCAGCTCAGGACATGCAGCTCATCACATAGAGTGATGAGTGCAGTTGCAGAGAAGACTACACTGAAAACTATCATAAAATGTGAATGAATGAGGGAAGTAGAAAGCCTGTCTCGAGTACAGGTGTAGGGGGATGGGGAGGAGGGAGATCTGGGAAATTGGTGGTGGGAATGTTGCACCGGTGAAGGGGGGTGCTCTTTACATGACTGTAATCATACAACTATAATCATGTTTGTAATCACGGTGTTTAAATAAAGATAAAAAAATGATAAAAAAAATAAAATGAAGAACAAATAAACTTAAATCAACACACTTACCAGTAAAAAAAAAAAAAAAAAAAGAAAAAAATGCACCCGGCAAATAAAAATAAAAATAAATCACCAAATAATAACCACAAGAGTGAAAAAGAGAAAAGTGGAAGAAAAAAGAGAAGGAAAATAAAGTAAAAAACTAACAAAACAAGAAAAGGTAGGGGTGCTAGAGTGGCAGGGTTTGGCTTTCCCACCACTTTTTTTTTTTTTTTTTTTGCATAGGCAAAGTAAGCATTGGGAAAGAAAGGGAATTTCCGTAGCCTAAGAGATTCAGGGTTTCTCCATCCTTGAAGCATACCATCATGGGATCAACCCTGGCTCCATATATACTCGTTACCCCATCCCGAAGGCTTTTTTGTGGTGCCAGGAAACTTTCCTCTCAGTTGTGTGTGAGAAAATTAAGCCACTGTAGCTAGTGATCTTGGTATTTGCGCAGGTTATAGGTCAGGGTCTAGGATAGAGTCTCTAGGTTCTAGAGGTTCCTATCCATCGTTGTTGTTGTGTTCAGTCTTCTGTAACACTTGCTCCCTGTTTTCGTTCAGTCCCTAAGCTGAAGCCTAGGATATTATGAATCCAAAGGTTCTGCTCAGTCTCTGTTGTCCAGGTTGGGCCTCTGCAATAAGACATCTTGTTGTTGTTGTTGTTGTTGTTGTTGGAGTCCTGGGCTACAGCCAAGGGTAGAGTTTTCCTTATTGGTCCCAAGGTTGGTTCTGTTCAGTCACGGTTGTCAAAGTCAGTTTTCTGTTGTTGGTGTTCTTATTTTTCACAGTTCAAAGGACGATACTTCTTCTGATTTCCATTTAGTGTTAGGTGATGTGATAGGACAACTTGGTCTTAGGTCAAGTTGCCCTTTCTTCATTGTCATATCAAAACTGGCACAAGTTGGTGCCAGAGCAGTGTAACTAAGCAATGGAGCTTAGTTCCTGGTGGTGTTGCCTGGAGCTGTATCAGTTCTACGTCTGGGATCTGGGGTTTGGGATTGGACTAACACTGTCCAATCTCCTGGAGACTGCGTTGTATCCACATGACACATGTTCAGGATGGGAGGCACCCTTCTGCTATAAAAAGTGTGAGTTCTTATCCCTAGAAGATAAGATCTTGTTTCTGTGTCTATGGTTTCCCCCTTTTTTACTGTGCCCATACAAAAACGTATGGTGTCATACTGTGTTGCTGGTGCTATTCTGGGTAAGGATGACTGGCTGCACACACAGTCTCTGTGGTCTGGTTTTGATCTGAGCTTTTATACCAGTTAAGGCTTTTTGTACCAAGCAGCACCAAAAATAGTAAGGATAGAGAAAAAATGTATATATTAGAATAGAACAAATAAATAAAACTGAGTTAAAAAGAAAAGGTATTCGAATAAAACAAGTGGTGGAGGAGGCTACTTGTATATTTAAGAATACACATCTTAAGATGTATTATTACATAGGTATTGAGCTTCCATAGGCAATATAAGATTCCCAATTAGGTCTTTTTATATATTCTTTTTTTTAAAATTATCTTTATTTAAACACCGTGATTACAAGTATGATTATAGTTGTATGATTACAGTCATGTAAAGAACACCCCCCTTCACCAGTGCAACATTCCCACCACCAATTTCCCAGATCTCCCTCCTCCCCACCCCCCCACACCTGTACTCGAGGCAGGCTTTCTACTTCCCTTATTCATTCACATTGTTAGGATAGTTTTCAGTGTAGTTATTTCTCTAACTGCACTCATCTGTCTATGTGGTGGGCTTCATGTCATGAGCTGCACCTACCAGCCCTCATCTCTCTTGTCTCTGAGATACTGTTAAAAATGTCTTTAAGTTTTCTTAAAACCCATAGATGAGTGAAACCATTCTGCGTTTTTCTCTCTCCCTCTGACTTACTTCACTCAGCATAATAAATTCCATGTACATCCATGTATAGGAAAATTTCATGACTTCATCTTTCCTGATGGCTGCATAGTATTCCATTGTGTATATGTACCACAGTTTCTTTAGCCATTCATCTGTTGAAGGGTATCTTGGTTGTTTCCAGAGTCTGGCTATTGTAAATAGTGCTGCAATAAATATAGGTGTGAGGAAGGGATTTTTGTATTGTATTTTTGTGTTCCTCGGGTATATTCCTAGGAGTGGTATAGCTGGATTGTATGGGAGCTCAATTTCCAGTTTGTGAAGGAATCTCCATATTGCTTTTCATAAAGGTTGTACTAGACAGCATTCCCACCAGCAGTGAAAAAGAGTTCCTTTCTCTCCACATCCCGCCAGCACTGCTTGTTTTCCTTCTTTGTGATGTGTGCCAATTTCAATGGTGTGAGGTGGTACCTCATAGTAGTTTTGATTTGCATCTCCCTGGCGATTAGTGATGTTGAGCATCTTTTCATGTGCCTTTTGGCCATTTGCCTTCCTTCTTTTACAAAATATCTGTTCATTTCTTCTCCCCATTTCTTGATGGGGTTAGATGTTTTTTTCTTGTATAGTTCTGTCAGTACCTTGTATATTTTGGATATTAGTCCTTTATCTGATGAGTATTGGATGAATAATTTCTCCCACTCAGTGGGTGGCTTTTGTATTCTGGGCAGTCTCTCCTTTGAGATGCAGAAGCTTCTCAGCTTAATATAGTCCCATCTGTTTATCTCTTCTTCTACTTGTTTGGAGAGTGCTATTTTCTCCTTAAAGGTGCCTTTAGTCTCAATGTCATAGAGTGTTTTACCTACATGTTGTTCTATATACCTTATAGTTTCAGATCTGATATCAAGGTCTTTAATCCATTTGGATTTTATCTTCATACATGGTGTTAGCTGGGGGTCTGAGTTCGTTTTTTTGCAAGTGGCTAATCAGTTATGCCAACACTACTTGTTAAATAGACTTTCCTTGCTCCATTTAGAATTTCTTGCTCCTTTATCAAAAACTAGGCAGTTATATGTCTGAGGAACATTCTCTGAGTACTCAAGCCTATTCCACTGATCTGAGGGTCTGTCTTTATTCCAATACCATGCTGTTTTTTATAACTATTGCTTTGTAGTACAGCTTAAATTTGGGGGAAAGTAATGCCTTTCATATTCCTTTTCCCAAGGAGTGCTTTAGCTATTCGAGGGTGTTTATTGTTCCAAATAAATTTCAGAAGTGTTTGATCCACTTCTTTGAAGAATGTCATGGGTATCTTTAGAGGAATCACGTTAAATCTGTACAATGCTTTTGGAAATATTGCCATTTTAATAATTTGATCCTGCCAATCCATGAGCAGGGTATGTGTTTCCATTTCCACGTGTCCTCTTATTTCTTGGAGCAGTGTTTTATAGTTTTCTTTGTATAGATCCTTCACATCTTTAGTCAGGTTGACTCCAAGATATTGGAGTTTGTGTGGCATTAATGAATTAAATTAATTGAAATGGGATTGTTCTCTTAATGTCCATTTCTTCTCTATCATTATTGGTGTATAAAAAGGCCATTGATTTTGTGTTAATTTTGTAGCCTGCCACTTTGCTATATGAATCTATTATTTGTGGAAGCTTTTTGGTAGAGTCTTTAGGGTTTTCTAAGTAGAGTATCATGTCATCTACGAACAGTGAGAGCTTGACTTCTTCCTTTCCTATTTGGATGCCCTTGATATCTTTTTCTTGCTGATCGCTATAGCAAGTACTTCTAGTACTATGTTGAAGAGAAGTGGTGAGAGCGGACAGCCTTGTCTTATACCAGAATTTAGAGGAAAGACTTTTAGTTTTTCTCCATTGAGGATAATATTTGCCATTGGCTTGTGGTAGATGGCTTTAACTAGATTGAGATAGGTTCCTTTCATTCCCATCTTGCTGAGAGTTTTGATCAAGAATGGGTGTTGGACCTTATCAAATGCTTTCTCTGCGTCTATTGATATGACCATGTGATTTTTATTTTTCTTGTTGATGTTGTGTATTATGTTGATAAACTTATGGATGTTAAACCTTCCTTGCATTCCTGGGATAAAACCTACTTGATCATAGTGAATGATCTTCTTGATGAGGCATTGGATCCTGTTTGCCAGGATTTTGTTGAGGATCTTTGCATTTGTGTTCATCAGGGATATTGGTCTGTAATTTTCTTTTTTGGCAGCATCTTTATCTGGTTTTGGTATTAAGGTGATGTTGGCTTCATAAAAGCTATTTGGAAGTGTTCCTGTTTTTTTCAATTTCATAAAAGAGCCTGGCCAGGATTGGTAGTAGTTCCTCTTGAAAGGTTTAAAAGAATTCATTCGTGAATCCATCAGGGCCTGGGCTTTTGTTTTTGGACAAATTTTTGATTATGGATTTAATTTCCTCAATAGTGATAGGGGTGTTTAGATATGCTACATCTTCTTTATTCAACTGTGGAAGGTTATATGACTTCAAAAATTTACTCATTTTGTCCAGGTTCTCATATTTAGTGGCATAGAGTTTCTCAAAGTATCCTCTGAATACCCTTTGAATCTCTGCAGTATCTGTAGTGATCTCCCCCTTTTCATTTCTAATACACGTTATCAAGTTTCTATCTTTTTCTTTGTGAGTTTTGCCAATGGTCTATTAATCTTTATTTTTTCAAAGAACCAACTTCTGCTTTTGTTGATCTTTCGGATTGTTTTTTGATTTTCCACTTCATTGATTTCTGCTCTCAGCTTTGTTATTTCCTTCTGTCTCCCTATTTTCGTTCCTTTTGTTGATCATTTTCTAATTTTATAAGCTGCATCATTAAGCCCCTACTTCCTTCCTGATGTGTGCTTGTAGAACTATAAATTTTCCTCTCAGTATCGCTTTTGCTGTGTTCCATAGGTTCTGAGAGTTTGTGTTTTCATTGTTGTTTGTTTCCAGAAATTTTTTATTTCTTCTTTTTTTGGGGGGGCCACACTCATTTGATGCTCAGGGGTTACTCCTGGCTAAGCACTCAGAAATTGCCCCTGGCTTGGGGGGACTATATGGGATGCCAGGGGATTGAACTTCGGTCCTTCCTTCCTTCCTTGGCTAGCGCTTGCAAGGCAGACACCTTACCTCTAGCGCCACCTCACTGGCCCCATTAATTTCTTCTTAAACTGTGAGTCACGACCCTTTATGTAGTGAGGTAATTGAATTTTGCAGGGTGAAGTTATGAAAGAAATTAAGAATTAATTTTAAGGGCGGGAAAGAGAGTATGATGGATAGAAAAGCACTTTCTCTGCAGTGCAGCTAATCTTGTAACTAGTCATCCCATACAGTCCCCTCTAAACACTACTTGGAGTGATCCCTGAGCACAGAGCCGGAATACCCCTAACCCCTGCTGGGTGTGTTTCCAAGCTCTGACCCATTCAAAATAGTTTAAAAATAATTTTCCTGGGCACCTTCCCAAATACTAAAATAAAATAAAGTCACCATATTTATGATTTGTTATAAACGTTTGGTTTGCATATCTGTACACATACCTAGACACCCAGAGGCCCATAAAAATTTCCTGTCTGGAAAGTGGTGGTGAGAGGAGAAAAGTTTCAACAGTTCCACAGTAAGCTTGATGAAGGTTTCTCAAAGCCAGAGGGCGCTTTTGAGTAAGAGAGGAATTTATTTCTCTAGCACTATTTTCAAAACACACTGATTTGTCTTGCAATTAAATTTTGGTGTTTGGGCCACACCCTATAGTGCTGGGGCTTATTCCTTGGCTCAGGGATCAATCTTGGCGGGGCTCGTGGAACCATATAGGATGCTGGGGATTGAACCCTGGTCAGCCCTGCGAAAAGCAAACACTCCCCGCTGTCCTCTGGCTTGGGCCCCTAATGATCCCTCCAGAAGAGATTTACTTTTGTTTTAGCCAGAAGCCTGGAAAGATCTTCTATTCTCCTGACTTAAAGCAGGTTCTTTTCAAGTAGCAAATGAGAAGGCTTATGGTTTTCCTTTTTTTCTTGGAAGCACTGCGGCTTGCAAATGGTAGGGTTTCATGCATACAAGGTCTCAACACCCTCTCCTCCCCAAAGGTTCCCTCCATCACTGTCTCAGGGCCTCCTCAATTGCCCAACTTCTCATTGTGTTAAAATAAAATTTGCCATTGGGCATTTGTAATTTCCTTGCTTTTTTATTTATATATATATTCAATGTCTGAGAGAGATTATTTTGTATATGTCTCTTTTCTTCTGGTTGACATCACTCAGCATGCTCTCCTTCAGTTCCATCCACATGATAAACTGCACGATTTCATCTATCTGCTAGCTGTTGTCATACACCTGTAAGATCACTTTATACTTTTTCCTTTCACCTTTTCTGAGTTAATTAGCACAACTGACCTTCAGGCGATTTATATTAAACTCTGTCTAATAAAAGTGGCAGGAAAGCAGCAGAGAGCTAGAACCTTGGCTGGCTTAGTAAAATCCAAGAGGCTGCTCAACATTTCCTGGCCGAAATGCACCTTTTCCCATGACTCTGTCTGGTTTCTTGTGCACCGCTCCTTGCTGCTGACCCATTCATTCCAGGGTCAGCATCAATATGAACATGATGGTGACCACTATGAACTGCAGGCAGCTGAAAATAAGCTGAAGGTGGATGTTGTATTACTGATCCTACCCTAATCAATTATTGTACCCCACCCTAGGGTGTGACCTGGTGATAGTATATTGGATTATTTCTTACTTGGTATTCTGCTCCCACCTGGGAAACCAGCTAATCAGTGAGTCCCAGAATTTACCCCCACACTAGCTGAGTAATATTTCATTGTGTAGATTTACCACAAGTTCTTAATCCACTCATCTGTTGTTGGACACTTGGGTTGTTTCCTGATCTTGACTGTTGTGAATAGTGCTGCAGTGAACATAGGGATGCTAATAAATATCATTTCTAAATAGTGTTTCTGGGTCCCTTGCATTAGATGTTAAAAAGGCAATTGCTGGGTCATATGGAAACTCAATTTTTACTTTTTTTGAGACATGTTTATATTAAAGAGGTTGAACAATTGACTTTCTCCTCCAACAGTGTATAAGGATTTATTATCCCTGCAAGGAGTCTTTATTTAAAGCTCCTGATCTCTGCTTTGAATTCAGTCCCAAAAATGAAAAAAAAAAAAAAGGCATTTTGCCCTTGGAGATTCTCTTGCTTCCCAGGGTCCTGTCACATAAAAACAGCACAAATTCCATTTGGTCTCCATGACCTACTTTCTTAACAGTGAAAATCTGAGCCCTGCACTCTGTTTCTATCTCCCCAGTACTATTTCCCTGGATGGGCAGTTTGACTGACTTCCTAGCATATGGCTGCTGCCTGTGCTATGTTCTCAGTCTCAGTACTGAGCTAGGATTCAACAAGGATGATGCAAGAACGAGGATTTCTTTTGTTTCAATTGAGGAAGCTCCTCCAGTGCATGGAGAGTCCCAAGGAGGCATCTGGACCTGACCCTCAGTTTAATTTGCTTTTCTTTGAAGCAGCCCTGAAGTGCTCTGCTCCCTGCTTCTTTCCTCAGCTTTCTTGGCTAAAAAGACCTTTACTTTGCTTCTTTCACTCCCTATTCAGAGTTCTGTGTGTCTGATTTGTGTCTGTGACTGTTAGCACTCATGACATTTCTCTCAGAGGCCAAGAGGTGGATGGTATTCAGCCTCTTGTGCCAGCTGCTCATGCCTACTGGCTGGGGTGTGGGAGGTCATAGTTTTACTGGCATGAAGTCACTTCCTCCTGGTCTGTACTCTGTCTACTGATCAGAACAAAGCTTCTGACCTTACTTTTAGGGTGAACAGCTCAGGTTTGCCTTTGCCTTCCTACTCCCCAAAGCTGCTGTGGCTATAGAAATATTAGTATCTAGGAAAGCATTTGCTATCAGTGCTTTCTTGTACTATAAAGCTAGTCTTCAAAATAACTGTCCATGCAGGTTATTCACAGAAGTGGGTGGTGGGCTCCATGTTTTTATCTTCTTTTGAAAAAAATCACAAGGCTTAAGCCCTTGTTTCCTCTGGTGCCCCTGGCACCCTGACATTACCTGGTGCACCCTAGTGTCCCCTGGTATCCCTGTTATTTGAATGGTAGTGAATGTCTGGAATGAGCCACCCAGTTTCACCTTCTCTATATTTCCTCATGGCCTGGAGCTTGCAGACCAATATAGACCATTTCCCACCCATTTTGAGGAAAAGAGCAGTTGGAACCATTAGGTCTGGCCGACAAATGGTTGATGAGTATGCAGAGAGAACTGAAAAATGACATTTCCTTCCTTCTAGAAGCAAATGAAGCTGTGTGGTCTGACCCTGCCTGTCACTCCTAAGCCTGTGTCCTGTTCGTGTTCACATGAACTCTCTATTCTGTCTGCAGAGTTTCAGGACCCGCCTTTTCTATTCCATCCCCTGCCCCAGGTGGAGCTCATGTTGCACCATTACCTGTGAGATGTTTCCTTGATGAAGACCATGGGGAGGGGTGGAGGGCAGCAGGATCTTGCACCCCACCATCTCCGTTTCCTCTTTGGCTCCCCAGCCTCCCCTGCGTCAGTCCTTGTTCCATGTACCTTGCAGTCTTTTTGACCTCAGTCCTTGTTCCTCACTCCTGTGGTCTCCCTCTGTCTTTGCTCCAGGCTTCTTTCCAACATTCAGAACCAGGGTGGGGGGACTATGGAACCGTAGATCTCCAGTTCATGCACCCCTCATCCTGCTTGGCACTATGCACCTTTTGAGGCAATGGGAAGGGTAGTAAGATAGGTTGTACTTTCTTGCCATCTATTGGAAATTTTAGACAGAGCAAGGCAAGCTATGGGTACCACACCTCAGCATGAGGGTGGCCAGGGGATGTCTGGCTGTATCTGTTGGTGCAGCATTTTTTTTTTTTTTTTGGTTTTTGGGCCACACCCAGTAACGCTCAGGGGTTACTCCTGGCTATGTGCTCAGAAGTTGCTCCTGGCTTGGGGGACCATATGGGACACCGGGGGATCGAACCACTGTCCGTCCAAGGCTAGCGCAGGCAAGGCAGGCACCTTACCTTTAGCGCCACCGCCCGGCCCCCCAGCATTTCTAACTAGAGCCTGTTTGTGTGGGTTAGGATGATGTCTGGTGTCCACTTGACCAGCCCCAGGTGGTGGTGATACTCTGGCAAAGCCTTGTTGGGAGATGCCTGGAAGCCTCAGTCACAACAGGAGGGCATCTTAGAGTTTTTAGCCGTGAGATCGGTATATCCATGATTTTTCTTTTTTGCTTGATGGAATAAGAACCCTTGTGGAAAGTCTTTAAAAGGAGTCTCAGCACTTGATTGTTTCTTTCACATGATCACATCCACCTCTGTTATGGGAGAAGGTGGGAGATTTGGAATAGAAAAGCTCTGGACTAGGGACTCTGAGAGTCACTGAGGGGTGGAGTATGGAGCTACACTGAGAAAAGGGAAAAAAGTGAAATTCAGTACCCAGTTTATGGTCCTGCTCCTGCTCCCCACATCTTTCCAGGACTGATAGCCAGCCACCATCCCCAGCAGAAGATGGAGGGTTGTGATCCCAGCCTAGAGAAGTATCTGATGTGCTGGTCCAGCCAAGCTTCTGCCCTGAGCTCTGTTTCTAAACTCTGCTGCAGGCTAGGGGCAGGTAGTCCTGTACATTGTAGGGTTTTGTCTGTATATGCTAATGACTGGGAAGAGTCATTGCACATCCAGGTAATATGTTTGAGTGATTTAAAGATACACAGTGAAGTAGAACCAAGGTCCTAAGAGGGCACAAGGAAGAACTGATATACACAATTGAGTTGATATCATTGGTGGTGGGGACTTGAGAGGGAGGAGCGTTAGGGTCCTTTCGGGGAGAAGTGGAGTACACTAGTGATGGGTGAAAAACCACTTTTTTTTTGTTTTTGGGCCACACCCAGCAGTGCTCAGGGGTTACTCCTGGTTGTCTGCTCAGAAATAGCTCCTGGCAGGCATGGGGGACCATATGGGACACTGGGATTCGAACCAACCACCTTTGGTCCTGGATCGGCTGCTTGCAAGGCAAACACCGCTGTGTTATCTCTCCGGGCTCGAAAAACCACTTTTAATAGTATTGTAAACTACAGACTCTCAATCAATAAATTTTGTTTTCTTTTTTAAAAAAGGTTTAATAGATTCAAGCAACAAAAGGATAATGGAAGGAATGAAAGATGTGGTTCCAAATAACCTTAACCTTCAATAGCTTTTGAGAGGACAGAGAAGATGCAGCATTGTGGAGAGCGAATTAATCAGAATAAGAGATGAGATGTTAATGTTTAAGTATATGGCAGCAGAAAGTTCAAGGTAGGCAGTGAGGGGCTGAGAAGAAGGCACAATAGATCGAATGCAGACTTTGTAGGCTTCATGGGTGTGTAAGGGCATGCTAATGAAAGGGTCCAGCCTTGAATAGACCTGGCATATTTCCCATCCATTTTATGTCTCACTTTCACAAACTATTATCTATATATCTGCTCTCCCACTTCAGTACACTCAGGAAGAGCAAGAGCCTTGTAAAGATTGGCCTTGTACCATTTGAATTGAATAATAATTTGTATTATTTAAATTATGTATCTCTTATTATCTGCTTCCTGGG
Source organism: Suncus etruscus (assembly GCF_024139225.1). Classification (NCBI taxonomy): domain Eukaryota; kingdom Metazoa; phylum Chordata; class Mammalia; order Eulipotyphla; family Soricidae; genus Suncus; species Suncus etruscus. Next base: position 17,423,705 of record NC_064865.1, read on the forward strand.
GCTGAATATTCAGCCCTGATGCATGAGCAAGTTGATAATGGCTATATAAACTCTGAATCCCTTAAACTCGGAATCCTTGACTGGAAACCTATCCTGGGTGGAAGTCTTGGACCCTTAGCTAGCTAAGCAAATAAAACCCCACTTTGTAACTTGCATTGCCATGTGGTCTCTTTGTCTTATCACTTGGCTGTTAGCACAGACCCAACAGGTTCAGTCACTGACATCACAGCTATGGCTAGAAGCAACTCCTGAGTGCTAGTTTAGGAGTATCCCTGGGAGTGACTCCAATTTTTAACCCCCCAAGTTAGATAGAGAGCTTGAAAAATATTCAGAAGTAAAGACAAGGTGAGGGCTGAAAAATGTAGAGTAAGTAAAGGACCAGGTCAGAAGCTCCCAATAATGAATATGCTGGTGAGGACAGGTGAAAGGGAAAGAAAAAAGAAGTCATTATTTATTTCTCTTTTGGGTGAGATTCTGAGTGGTACGCAGTGGGGGGAGCTATGTAGTGCCAGGGATAGAATCTGGGCATCCCATATGCAAAGCATGTGTGCCAGCCTCATAGACTCTCTCTCTGCTCATACACTTTGAATAAATCAAGAAAAAGTTTTGGAGCTCTGTAGACTGAGGGTGAGTCCCTGACGATCAAATGGGATGAAAAGAGAAAAGCACAGAATATTGGCATCATCTCTGAGAGTGAGAGTGAGAGAGAGATACAGAGAGACAAAGACAGAGACAAGACACTCAGAGAGATGCAGAGACAGATTGCAAGTACAAAGCAGGGTGTACTTCTCTTACCTCCCTTAATTCAGTATCCCTGATATTGGCACTTACATCTGCCACTTTAATTGGCTTAAGAAAAGAATTAATGTTTTAGTCATAATTTCCTTTTTGATCAGGGATAGGTGAAGTAATTCATTTACTGGGAGTAAAATCATGCCATAGTGAACTGTATTGAATTCTATTAAAAATGGGATACTCAGAAATGGGATTTGCTAAATGTTCCCCTCTAGGCTACAAAAAAAAAAAAAAGAGTTAAGTTATACAATTCTGTGTTTTTTTTTGTTTTTGTTTTTTTTGCTGACAGTTGAAGCATTTATTTGGCCAGCATCTAGAAAAACTGGCCCAATCTCTGGAGATGATGAGAACATTACTTTCTATTAATTTTAAAAAACACTGAACTGAAATTAAACTATTCCACTAAAACTAGACACTAACTTGGGTGTCTTTTCAGAGCTGTGTTTTGTATCATCAGAATGTTTATCTCAGTGAATCATCTGACATAATGAGAGGAATTTTCGGAAAGTCTTTTTGGGAAAACCTCTAATATTTTGGTAGCTCTGTCATCTTTATTTAAAAGGGCTAAATCTAAAATACTAGAAGAACCAGTATCAGGGAAATATAACTTAGACCTAGAAGAAAAACTCTTGATTCTGTGCAGGAAAGCAAGTAATAAACAGGTGTAGATATGCCTCATAAACAAAGAGATACTTTTAGATCTTTATAAAGAAGGGAATCTGCCATTTATAACATTAGGGGAATTGATGGTAGGGCATGTTAGTAAAGTCAGCCACAAATGGCAGATCACTCTTATATAAGAGAGCTATGAAGAAGGAGGAAGAAGAGTAAGAGAAGAAGAAGAAGAAGAAGAAGAAGAAGAAGAAGAAGAAGAAGAAGAAGAAGAAGAAAAGAGGAGGAGGAGGAGGAAGTCTAGGTCTATGAGGTTCAGGTCTGTGTCCATGAATTCTAACCCACATTGTCCAGATATATGAAGTCTAGGTCTGTATTGTGAAGGTCCATATTGTGCAGGTCCATGTTGTGAAGGTCCATGTTGTCCAGGTCCATGTTTTACAGTCTGTTACCCCACCCCCATTCCTCCTGTGTAATCTTACCTGCTAATAGAACTCCCATTTCTGGAAGGGGTCTTTGGTAGATAACAAAAGGCTTTGGCTGGAAGGGCAAAGGTAATTTGCCTGGAGGGAGAATGGAGAAAGTAGCGGGAGGGAGATGGCTGAGGAACAAGGTACAATGCAGGGCTGAATAGGAATCCAGTGTAAATGGTTATGATAGGCCACACATGTTGGCCAGGGCAAATAAAGATGTTATTTCCTGGAACCTGTCTGAATAATTTCCTTGCCGCTACCTGAAACTGCAGACCTGCTGGGGTTGAAAACAGGTGGCCTGGGTTGGAGGAGAAAGGCCTCCATCACCATCCACCACCATCCAAGCCCATCCAAAGGGCCTTTTTTATTATTTAATTCTACAAATGGTGCTCAAATTCTCAAATGGTGCTTTGATTTGAATGCCTGGCACCCAAGCTATTTATTTGGCTCTCAACAGCATCTTCACCTGGAACAGACAACAGACAAAGAATAATCGTATGGAAATATTTTCATATACAACAACAGTCTATGTTGTCAAGTTCCATGCTGTTTAGACAAAGAATAATCTTATGGAAATATTTTCATATACAACAACAGTCCATGTTGTCAAGTTCCATGCTGTTTAGGTCCATGAGGTCCAAGGTCAATGAGGCTCAGGTTCTAATTGTGCAGGTCTTTGAGGTCCAGACCATGTCCACAAATTTGAGTCCACGTTGTTCAGATCTATGAAGTCTAGGTTCATGTTGTCCAGGTCCATGAGGTCCAGGTTTACATTGTTCACATCCTTTGGGTTCAGTTCTATGTTACCCAGATCCATAAAGTCAGATCCTTGTTGTTCTGGTCCAAGAGGCCCATGTCACATGGTCCAGGTCCACAAGGTCAATTCACAAGGTTCAAGTTCACAAGGTTCAAGTTCACAATGTTGGGTGCTCCTTGTACTTTATGATTTCTGTTTGTCTCTGTCTCTGCCCACATATGTGGAAAGAAAAAAGAGCCTATTTAGGTTCCTGTAGTTTTTATTTTCCTAACCCCTGCCTTTATCTATCCTGTTGTCTGGTTACACCCCACACAAACAAGACTAAAAATAATCAGTTGGATCATTTCGATTAGCCCTACCTCCCACCCCACTCAATTCTACCTTATCACCATCACAGGTGTATGCCTGTGGCAGAATTTTCAGATAATGGACAATAAATATGGAGTTTTGTTGTCTAGTAATCGTTTTCTAAAAAAATTTTTTTTAATTTTCTTTTTTAAAATAATATATTTAAGCTCCTTGATTACAGACATGATTGTAGTTGGGTTTCAGTCATAAAAAGAACACTTCTCCTTCACCAGTGCAACATTCCCATCAACAGTAACCCAATCTCCCTTCTTCCCCTCTACTTGTATTTGAGACAGGCATTCTACTTTTCTCACTCATTGACATTGACACCATAGTTGTCAGTGTAGTTATTTCTCTAATTGTACTCACCACTCAAAATTTAAATTTTAGGTGTCCTAGAGAAGAAAAACTTCAGCTCTTAAGATTAATAGCTTCAACGATGGGCTAGTAATTGCCCATTATTAGAATGAAATGATTAGAATGAAAATAAGTTTTGGCATTTTGTTTGAAGTCATGCGATTTCATAAATTCATAATTTCATAATTTCTATGAATTTATATAAAAATGTTTGAATTATTTAATTCTATGCTTAAAATTTTGTTCAGTATTTTTTTGCAATGCTAGTGTTAAAACCAGGACCTCAAAAATTCAAGGCATGCACTCTATCACTGAGCCACATTCTCCAAGCTTGAAAGCTTTATTTGAGAATTTATTTTATCTACAAGCTATATACAACCTGAGAAAAAGTCTGTTAATTGTCTCTGAGTCAAAATGAAAACACTTCTTGTAGTCAAATCTATCTCATATGACATCTGTTAGAGAATCCTCAGACAAACCAATGCTTCCTCCTCTTTAAATTATTTTTATTATTAATTATTAATATTTTATTATTAATTTATTATATTAATTATATATTAATATTAATAATTAAATTATTAAATTAGATTGCTATGTGCTTTGAAGATGCTTCAGGCCTTTTGTTGCTACAGAGATGTGATGGGAAAGGCAGAGAGTGAATCATGAAATCACTAGGACCCATATGCCCTATTTCAAGATATTTTTGAGGGATTAAATTAAAAACTTTGATCCAGTCTTTTTGAGATCTTTTAAAATCAGCCTGGTAGATTCTTTCCCAGTATATCACTTCAGCTCCACTTACCCACTCATTTCACTTATTTGTACTCATTTATTCCCCTCCAATAATTTATATTTAGACCTGCCCCCATATAATTTGTGCTTTTATTCCTCCCTTAAATTTTCTCCCTACACCCCCTAATTCAGATGGAATATTTTCCTACTTTTTCTAACTTTATCTAAACACTATATTTCATAAAGTTGTTCACAATATAGTTGTTTTGGACATTCATTGTTCCAACACGAATCTCACCACCACTCTTACTTTCTCTCCTCCATTGTCTTAGGTTTTCTCCCATTCCTAAGCCTGTCCTCTTTACTAGGCACAAAAATAGTTCATTTTATATTGCTTGTTACCACAAAATAAATTATATAAAAATAGCTTGACAAAAGAAAATTTGTGAACAATGTTATCTCTTACAATGATGTTATTAAAGTTATTGTCTGATTACTAAGCTAGTTGAGCCTTCTGTGTTTTTTTTTGTTTGTTTATTGAGTTTAGTAAGCTTTTATGCCTCTTTACAGATGGAATATTTTTTAATAGTGCTGTTTCACTGATTCTTCTGAGTTTAATCTATTATTTAAACTACCTCTTTACCATCTCATACCACAGAGACTGGCACACATTACAAAGAACAAGAACAATCAGTACTGGCAGGGATGTGGGAAGAAAGGAACTTTATTTACTGCTGGTGGGAATGCCATCTAGTCCAGGCTTTATGAAAAACAATATGGAGATTCCTCAAAAAAAAAAAAACTGGAAATTGAGCTCCCATATGATCCAGCTATATCACACTAGGGATATACCTGAGGAACACAAAAATACAATACAAAAATCCCTTCCTCACACCTATATTCACAGCAGCGCTATTTACAATAGCCAGACTCTGGAAACAACCAAGATGCCCTTCAACAGATGGATGGCTAAAGAAACTGTGGTACATATACACAATGGAATATTATGCAGCTGTTAGGAGAGATGAAGTCATGAAATTTTCCTATACATGCATGTACATGGAATCTATTATGCTGAGTGAAATAAGTCAGAGGAAGAGAGATAGACACAGAATAGAATTACTCATCTATGGGTTTTAAGAAAAATAAAAGACAATTTTACAATAATTCCCAGAAACAAAGAGAGGAGGGCTGGAAGGTCCAGCTTATGACATTCACCACAAAGAGGGGTGAGTGCAGTTACAGAAATAGCTATGCTGAGAACTATCATAACAATGTCAGTGAGTGAGGGATGTAGAAAGCCTGTCTCGAATACAGGCAGGGGGTGGAGAAGGGAGGAAATGGGGACATTGGTGATGGGAAGGTTGCACTGGTGAAGGGGGATGTTCTTTTTATGATTGAAACCCAACTACAATCATGTTTGGAATCACAGTGTTTAAATAAAGATATTATTAAAAATAAAAATATGGGCCCGGAGAGATAGCACAGCGGCGTTTGCCTTGCAAGCAGCCGATTCAGGACCAAAGGTGGTTGGTTCGAATCCCGGTGTCCCATATGGTCCCTCGTGCCTGCCAGGAGCTATTTCTGCGCAGACAGCCAGGAGTAAGCCCTGAGCACCGCTGGGTGTGGCCCAAAAACCAATATATATATATATATACATATATACACCTATATATATATACATATATACACCTATATATATAATATAAAAAATCCTACGTCTTGTTATTTATTTTATTTTGGTTCTACAATATTTTTTTCTTAGTATATTTCAATTCTCTGATACAATTTTCTTTGTCCTCTATTTTCTGGAAGCACCAGGAATTTAACCAAGGACCTCACACTTGCAAGGCAAGCAAATGGACCACTAAACCACACTCCCAGCATCATCCTAAGTATAGAGATCACATTATCTTCTATTCCATTTCTTCTAACTCTAAAAACCAGCTCTTATGGGTCTTTTGTATAATTTTTTTTTCTTCAAGAGCTGAAGAGTACAGAGGTTAAGGCACTTAACCTTGCATGTGGGGTCCTTGGCACCACAAATGCTCCCCGAGGCACAGAACTAGGAGTAAGTTCTGAGCACCACTGGGTATTGCCTTAAAACCAATCTTCAACCAATAAATAAATAGAATAATTTTTTTCCTTTTTGGTTTATGATTATCTGGCCATCTTTTATTTATTTATTTATTTATTTATTTATTTATTTATTTATTTATTTATTTAGTCACACCTCAGGAGTTCAAGGCTTACTCCTGGCTCTGTTCTCAGAGATCATTCCTGGCTCAGGGATTATTTCTGACTTTATGCTTACTCCTGGAAGGTTCAGGGGACCATATGGGATGCAGGGGATTGAATCTGGGCTTGCCACATGCAAGGCAAATGCCATCCCTACTGTGCTATCACTCTGGCTCTAGCTGAGCAATGATTGTTCTCCTGAGTGCTACCAGTTTTGCATCTGGTGAACAGTTAGAACAGAGGCAGGTTCCCTGAGCTCAGACTTGGACTTTACTAATTGGATGCTGCTATTAGCTGGCAAGGTGGGTCTGTCTGGTATCCAAGATCTCGAGAGGACAATGTAGGGATCCCGTAGTAAGTTCCTATAGTCTTTGATCTCTGGTTCTTGCCTCCATTGCAGACTCTCCAAAGCTCTCCCTCTTGCTCCATCTTCGCTGCTCAGGCATCAGGAACTGAGTCAGCTGAAAGAAGAGTCCTGGGCAGCATCACCTCACTTCTGTATTCACATTCCTGTTGGGACCCTCCACGGACAAGATGCTACGTCCAGTCCCAGGGCTCTCACTCTAGCTCCACATTCTTGTGAGGCAGCTGTCAAAGCTTTAGAACCTCTCCACTATCAGCTCTTCTGGAGTTTTCAAACTCTTGGGCAATGCTTTTCATTCATTAGCACTTTCAACAAACCTTGGTGCTGAATGTCAAACTAGTTATGTGTTTCTCTCTGGGAGCTTATCACTTTAAGTCTGACCACCTTGACAGCCAACCAAGGCCTTCATACAGAGCCCTTTTGTCTTCTATGCTGATTTCTAGGCATAACTAATTCGAGGGAGCTTTTACTTCCTGTTTGCTCATCATAATTAAAATCAGGAATGCTGCCAACTCAATCTTCCTTCATCCAGGCATAGTGCCTGATTTTTTCCATGTCTTTACTTGTGAGTCTGAAGATAATAAAAGAAAAATCTTGGCCTATGAAGAACTATGGCTCACTTTTGACCAGATCACAATGTGGTGGGAAGAGAAGTGATTCAGAAGTAGAAATCATGTGTGTAGTGCAATGGGCACACAAAGGAAAGAGGGTCCAGTCTGGACTTAACTTGGTGGAAAAACAGAGGCTGACCTGGTCTTGAATGATCACTGGATTATATTTCTCACAGCTGCTTCCACCAATGATTCCTGGATTAAATTGGAGAATTTAAGCAGAGCCTGGTGCTGCTTAGCTAGTTGGTGTATCTCTCTTCTTGGTGCAAAACTTTTTTTTATGCTTTTAGTAGAATATAACCCCCCAAAATAAACAAACCAAAAAATCTTAATTCGCCCTTTTCCACTTTATGTATAAAAGCCTTAGTGATTCATAAGATCTTCCAGGAGCTCGAGGATAGTTCAATGGCAAAGCACTTGCCTTACATGTGTAATATCATGAATTTGATCCTGGAATCACCCTACTTGTGTTAGTAGGCATGGAGACATCGCTGTTTGGGACCTCCAGCCCCAGGACTGTGTGTGTCTCTGTGTGTGTGTGTGTGTGTGTGTGTGTGAGTTTGTGTTACTGCGACTAAAATGTGTAAGCAACTGACCAAGTATGTGAGCACCTTGCTCCTTGCAAGGTCAACAACGAAGGGACCGTGAGGAACAAACAGAAACATCTCTATCAATCTTGAGTTTCTTAAGTTTCTCATCTTGAGCTGAGGTCACAATGATTGTATCTCCTCCCAGCTTCTGTTGAGGACCAGGGTGGAATACTAGGGAGAAAGGGAGGAGTGGATTTTGCTGGGTTCTGGTCACTGGTCTATTGAAGGGACAGGAGGTCCTGTGACTTACTGTGGTCAGTGAGATACAATTGGATGTATCTGGCTTCTCCATGGATTGGAGATGGATGGAAATTGAATGCCTGGCTTCTCCATGGGCTCAGATCCATGAGTAAATGCTGAGTGGAGTCTCCTGCTGGTTGTGCAACTTAGACAACACTCAAGAACCCTGTTTTAAAAACCCGAGTTTTGGACTTTTGTGCAACTGGGGGAGGATATCCAACCTTTCCTGCTGGATTTCATCACCTAGTGTGAGCACTCAAAGGTCTGTGCATTGACCTGCATATCTGGCAGGCCAATGAGTTAGTTGATTTGCTTCTGCTGAGGGCTAAATTCTTTTTGGGAAACACCAGCATTTTGCTAGGAGGTCCTGGAATAACTGATGGTTAATGTGGACACAGACCAGGAAATGATAGGATTCTGTGTGCACTTAGCTCTGAAAGAAAGGCCGGGGGGAAAATGCTGTTGTGAGAAGCTCCCCCTGGTATTTTTTTTTTTTTTTTTTGGTTTTTGGGCCACACCCTGTGACGCTCAGGGGTTACTCCTGGCTATGCGCTCAGAAGTTGCTCCTGGCTTCTTGGGGGACCATATGGGACGCCGGGGGATCGAACCGCGGTCCGTCCTAGGTTAGCGCAGGCAAGGCAGGCACCTTACCTCCAGCGCCACCGCCCGGCCCCCCCCCCCCCCCAGGTATTTCTAAGGATCAGTCAAGGACGGGGTTACAGTGAAGAGGTTTTCAAGGCTTTGCAGTGAGGGTGAGGCTTGATGGATTTCCCCAGGGGGCCTATCAGTTCACAGCAACTCCAGACTCATCTTAGGGTGAAGAAACCAGACTGTAGTATTACAAACATTCATCCAGCACTATCTTGGGCACATTTTTGGCTTTGAGTGTCCTGGAAGCTCTCCAGGTCTTAACTCTCAAGGGATCTGCTTTGCAAGGAGTTCCAGATGCTCCCATTTGTGAGCAAGGTTTCCTGGGAACAAGAGTTGGACTACATGGTGGGAATAGACTAAGCAAGGGATGGTCCTTTAGGACCAAGAAGACTGGGCTGCTGCAGCTGCAGGTCTCCTTTCAGGATAGGCTGGGCAAGGCCTTTTGCTGGCTCAGGTTCTAGCTCTCTTGAATCTCAGTCAATACCATGCTCCTTCTGATGTATTTTGTAGTGGAATCTTGTCTCAGGAGTGGCCATGTTTGTACAATGGCTGCCACTCATCATTGCAACTAACAGAGGGACCACATGACTATTCTAGATGCTGGGAAGCTGTCCACGTGGTCAGAACTTCCCACAGCTCCCTCTGCTCCAGTGCCCATCGAGGTTGCTCATTTTTGTCATCAGGTCTTAGTCTATAAGTTCCTGACTATCCCTCCTGTAACCATAGGCCCTTGGCTTCTCCCACCTTAGAGGCCCATGTGAACTGTAGTGAAAGAACTAGATGGTGCCTTTGGTTCCAAGTAGCATTTTGGTCAGGCCAGAACCTCAAGATAAGAAAATAGGCTCAGAGCCATTGGCATGTGAGAGTTTGTCTGACTGTGTGGTGAGTGAGCACCCCAACTCATGACTGCAACTTCAGGATTAGCGTTGTTCATGAGAAATGCTGCTGCATGAAGTGGAGTGGTGGGAAAAGGTTCCAGAAGAAAAGCGGAGTTGTCCCTTTTACAAACCATGAGTGTTGGTTCCCCAAAGTGGAAGAATTTTCATGCTTGCCACATAAGAAACCACTTCACACAACCGGAAGAATCCACTCTGAGCTCCATTGTCTTGCTTGGACATTTTCTTTAAAGTGTCTTGCTCTTTGGGAAGAAGCTTCCTTCTCCTCTACAAACTCACTTTCTCCAGAGATGTTTTCCACACTACCCTGTTCTAACACCTTTGGGTCCTCCTGCTATAGAGTCGGGAAGGCCAATGACCAAGAACATCATTAGCAGTCTAGGTTCAAAGGAATGAGTAGAACGCTCAGTTCTCCCGCCTTGGGGACCCCATCACCTTCCCACACATTTGTTACCAATCTCTGAGGGGACTCAGGCACTTCTTTTGCATCTGTTCTGTGCAGAGCTGAAAAAGCCACCTCTTTGCAGTCCAGCGAACCATACTCACTGTTTTCTTGGTATGGCTGTGTAGTCTTTGAGCACTGGCTCTAAAATCTGAAGGAGTAGATATGAGTCTCTCATATGTTATTCCACACTAGAGAGATTGGGGCAGGGGATAGCCTGAAGGCAAGACAGGCCCTTTCTCCAAGAGACTCCCCCCCATCTCTCTCTTCCCACTGACCTCTCTCCCTCTCTCCCTCTTCTATCTCTCCCTCTTCTCTCTTTCTCCTTCCCTCTCACTTCTCTCTTTCTTCCTCCCTCCCTTCATCTCTACCTCCTTCTCTCACTCTCTTCTCTCTCTTCCTCTCTTTCTCTCTCTCTTCTTCTCCCTCCTCTCCCTTCCTCCCCCCCATCTGTATTCTGGACCTGTACACTCTTCCTAGCGAGGTCCTCCATACCTCTCTGACTTCTAACACACACACACACACACACACACACACACACACGCACACACGCATGCACACACACACTGGCAAAATTTTTTGTTTGATATTTGGGCCACACCCAATGACTTGACATAGCTCCTGGCAGGCTCAGAGGAAAATCTGGGATGCCAGGGATCAAACCCAGGATCGTTGCATGCAAAGCAAGCCTACCTGCTGTGCTATTGCTTTGGCCTTGGAATTTGGTAATTTTTAAAGACCTAGAAAGAAAAGATGCCACAGGAGAGTATGAAATAGAGATATAGAAAAAGACACAGAAAGAAAGACACACACACACACACACACACACACACACACACACAGCCCAAAAAAGCCTAGGAATTTATTATTTGGGCAATCCTAGGAGCAGTTTGCTGACTCCTATTCAGGAAGGGATTATTAAATCAGAGGGAAAGGCCATGTGAAAGTCACAAGTCCTCACTGCCAGGAAGGATGGGATGCAGAGCAGCATGCTCAAACTGCCTCTTCATCCTCGAGGATTCCTGCACTCCCTCCTCCTAGGTAGGGAGCAGACTGTGTGTAGAGTTTTCAGGGTATTAGTTTCATGCAGGCAGACACACACACACACACACACACACACACACACACAGCCTATTTACTGTCATGCATTCATTACATCAGAAAAAGTGGAGAAGAGATGGTCAATTATTTATCATTCCCATTCTGTCACGCGATTTAATCCTGTGAAGAACCAGCACACATTTTCTTCTCCTGGTCAAGTGTAGCTGTAGCATCACTAAAATTTTGATGCTGCTCTCAGATCTGGGGAATGAGCTGCTGTGTGCCAGGAAAATACTACAGAAGTGTCTGTGCATGCCCGGAGCTGCTGGATGGCAGCCTGCAGGGGCTCCATTGTGTCCCAGGCTTCTCGATGCTGCAGGAATCCTCCCCAGAGACATCTAAGGCTCGCTTGCTCTCGGGGTGTTCAAATCTCTCTATATCTTCCTTCCTTCCTTCCTTCCTTCCTTCCTTCCTTCCTTCCTTCCTTCCTTCCTTCCTTCCTTCCTTCCTTCCTTCCTTCCTTCCTTCCTTCCTTCCTTCCTTCCTTCCTTCCTTCCTTCCTCCTTCCTTCCTTCCTTCCTTCCTTCCTTCCTTCCTTTCTTTCCTTTCTTCTTTCTTTCTTTCTTTCTTTCCTTTCTTATTTCTTTCTTTCTTTCTTTCTTTCTTTCTTTCTTTCTTTCTTTCTTTCTTTCTTTCTTTCTTTCTTTCTTTCTTTCTTTCTTTCTTTCTTTCTACCTTCCTTCCTCCCTCCCTCCTTTCTTCTCTGCCTTCCTCCTTTTTTCTCTTCCTTCCTTCCCTCCCTCCCTCCTTCCTTCCTTCCTTTCTTCCCTCCCTCCCTCCTTCAATCCTCTCTCCCTCCCTTCCCTCCCTCCCTCCTTCCTTCCTTTCTTCCTTCTTTCTCTCTTTCCTTCCTTCCTTCCCTCCCTCCCTCATTCCTTCCTTCCTTCCCTCCCTCCTTTCTTCCTTCTTTTCTTCCCTCCTTCCCTCCCTCCCTCCCTCTCTCCCTCCCTCCCTCCCTCTCTCCCTCCCTCCCTCCCTCCCTCCCTCCCTTCCTTCCTTCCTTCCTTCCTTCCTTCCTTCCTTCCTTCCTTCCTTCCTTCCTTCCTTCCTTCCTTCCTTCCTTCCTTCCTTCCTTCCTTCCTTCCTTCTTTTTCTATAAACTGAAAGAGCCAGAATTGTTTATTTTGATTTATTTTTTTTCTCTTACTTCACACACATTGACATAAGCTCTTTAAAACACAGACGTTCAAAAATATGCCCAAGAAGATCAATGCTGAGTTTAAAATGACTCTGGGGTTCTTTCTTCTTCCAGACTCTTTCTGGGCTTGAATCCAACCTCTGACTTTGGCCCTGGGCTGTAACAGGCTGACAGGAAGGTAAAACACTCAGAGGCCTGGGGAACTCGTCAGTGCTCCTGAGGAAATAGGGGGCTAGGAGGATGGTAGACTTGCAGCTTCCTACCAGCATCCACCTCCTTCCTCTTCAACATAGGCTCAGAGATGGGGCCTGCAGCCAGCTCCAAGGAATGGCTTATACTGGGGAGGTTCCTGCTAGTTCTCTGAGTCTCATGAGGTGAAGGCAGAGCTCGGGAGAGTGTTGGGCACCACACAAAATGGGGGGCTAGATAAAAATCATTCAAGTTTCCTGATTCCCAGCTCCAAGCACTTGGGATCCAATGATAGCAGTGGAGAAAACTGAGTCAGAGAGGCAACATTTTGGCTTAGTTTCTATCTTAGAATTTTCTGGACCCCAACTCCCACATTCTCAGAATCCCAACTCCAGAGGAGCATGCTCTTAGTTTGTGCTGTGAATTAGAACCACTTGGGCAATAGTTAAAAAAAAAGTAACGTGTTGTGAACAAATCAAGTGTCACTTAGATTTTTCTTTTGGAGGGGGCCTGCCTTGTTTGAGGTGGCCCTCAAGATTTGATCAGGAGAATTTCTCCTTCAAGGGTGGGCTGAGGAGGCATTTTTCTGCTAAGCATCATTTTGAAACATGCAATGTTCTTAGGCCACACAATAGAGGGCTGGGAACTATGGCAGAGGCTCACATACATCTGTCCCGGGAGGCACCAGGGCCAGACCCCCACGATGTCATGGGCTTTATAGGGCCCAGGCGAGTGTTTCCCTCCCTTTGTTTTCAGGTCTGAGTACAAGCAACTGGACCTGGTGACAGAGGAGGAGGCTAGACCCGGGTAATTCTTGCTAAAAGCCACAGAATTTCTTACGGCCTGTCGGGGGAGTGATGGCTGCCTCCAATGCATTGCTGTTTAATGAACAACGTGCAACAGGCAGCTTTACATCACATATAAAGTTCCTTAAAGGGCTTTGATTTAGGCTCAACCCAAGAGAGTTTTCATGGTTCATATCAATGTTTATTTATCCCCTTATTTATTTATTTATTTATTTATTTAATTAATTAATTTTGAGGAAGTCTCCTGAACAGAATGCAGAGGTCCAAGGAGCCACTTCTAGTGATTCTTTGCCAATGAACTAGCAGCTGAACACAAGGACCCAAGGATATAGTTCTGTTTGGCCAGGAATTAGCTGCTGTGCCATACCTGGTCATACCTAGCAATGCTGGAAAAAACTTGGTATTGAAGTCTCAAACTGGGGTAGACCACAGAAAAGGCATGCTCCTTAATCATGCACACTACCTCTGGTTACCATATTATGTTTAAATGAGACTGAAATCAAAGAGATTTTTATTTTATTTTATTCTAATTATTTTGTTGTTGTTGTTGTTGTTGTTGAGCTATACCTGGCAGTACTCAGGGGTTACTCCTGGCTCTATGCTCAGGAATCGCTCCTGGCAGGCTTGGAAGACCATATGGCATGTTGGAGATTGAACTTGGGTCAACTGCATGTAAGACAATACTTATCCACTCCTCTCCCCAACAGCTTTTTAATAAGCACATATTCTGCCTTTTTCTACATAGAGAATATCACCCACTTAACATAAATAAGTTAAAAAAGATCAGTATAAAGGCAAAACAAGGAGAAAACAACATGGAAGAAGATAACTTTGCCTTCAAGTTTAATTTCAGGTACACGGGACACACTCCCATGACAATGTGAGTCAAGCTACCCCTTCATCAGATGCATAAGAGTGCACAAGTGCTGGGGAGCATCCCTGGTGCTCTGGACTGCTGTGGATGTTGGCAGTTTTTTGTTTTGTTTTGGCTGTCCAGTGGTGCCCAAGTTTTTTTTACAACCTGGGGTTCCCACCAGTGGTTCTTAGCAAGAGCCTGTGGGCAAGTTCTTGTTCAGGCCATACAATGCTTGGGATAACAAGGTCACCCCAATAGTGTTGGGTGCACCTTGTGATTCTCAGGACAACTGCATGGCATTGGGGATTGCATGTAGGCCAAAGTCTAGCATGATCCCTAACCACTATTTTACCTCCCTGTCCACACCAACAGTCTTTAAAATGATCAACAGTCCTTGATAAGACTTCAAATACACAATGTATAACTCCCTCTTCTGCTTGCACACTGGGTGTTCTCTTGAAAATTAAAGTCTCAACCAAACTTGTACAACAACACTTGCTTGATATATTAAATTCCAGGCTAAAAAATGCTGTTTCTCACTTTCAACATTTTCTGGTGTGATAGGAGGTGTTTAGTGAGTATCCTCTTACATGGACCTTTTCTTTGTAAAGACCACAGTGTTTCCCAGGGGGTGGAATCCCTCCTTTGGGAATGACTAGCCACCCTTGAGGACGACTTAGAAAGGACATTTCTCCTGAGCAAATTCTCTAAGAGTTTTCTGAGCAGATGTGGGCGGCCAAGGCTCTACCTATGCATGTAGCAGTGAGCTAGTGCTGGACAGGAGCCGGAAGGTACTTTTCCTGGTCACACTCTGCAGGCTGTGAAAATACATGATCCAGTCAGAGGAGACTGGAATTGGCCCATATGTGAGGCGGTGATTCAGTTCTAAAGACCCCATCTGACATTTGAACCAAGCGTGCTGAGCCCAGTCACTCAGAAGCACATCTGCCAGGAAATACACAGACTTGAGCTTTGGAAACTGTTCTGGAAACTAGGATTGACTAAGAGAGAGGGGCTTTGCCTTCCAAAGCCAGGCTTTCCCACTTCCTCTCATTCTCTTGCTAAATGAGCAAGGCCTTGCTTCTGGGGATTAAATACTTCCTGACCACTTGGAAATTGTGAGGGTGGTTTTCAGTGGCTGAATCACCAGGCTTTTCATGGCGCCTCACAAAAACCCAGAGAGGTAAAGACAGGCATCAGATAACATATCTGCGGGTGAGAGAAATGTTCTTTTCTCCTGCTGTGCACACTCCACGTGGAAGATAAGAAATAGTGGCTCCCTCTGGCCAAGTTCCTTCTGTCTGGTGACATGGCAGATGAGCACTTGTGCATTTTCTTCTCCTGTCGAGGGCTGCGGACTTAACCTTCCTTCGTGCTGCTCTTATAATTCTACCAAAGTGAAAGAGCTGATTACCCTCTGCTAGCCCATATGATCTCTCTCTCTCTCTCTCTCTCTCTCTCTCTCTCTCTCTCTCTCTCTCTCTGTCTGTCTCTCTCTCTCTCTCTTTGTGGTCACACCCGGCAGCACTCTGGGGTTACTTCTGGCTCTATGTGCAGAAACCGCTCCTGGCAGGCTTGGGGGGCCATATGGGATGCCTGGATTCGAACCACCGTCCTTCTGTATGCAAGGCATGCTATATCTCCATGCTATCTCTCCGCACCCCCCTCCCATATGATCTCTTGGGCAGCCTCACAGGGCAGGCCTCTTGAGTTGATTTCACTGGATTCAGGCTTGTTCTTATGGGCCATGGTTGTGTCTATCTTTGGCTCCAAAGAGAGGGATCTTGTGAAGTTCTAAATTTGTTGGGTGGGGGGGGGACCTGGGATTCATATTTGCGTCCAACTTTAAGAAGACACCTTGGCAAATTGACCAAGTCAGAAACCCTTGACTTTCAATGATCTACTATAAGTTTAATGAAAAACATCATTAGTGGCATAACATAGGCTTGAACCTACCATTGCAGGGAAAACTCAGATTAAAATTGTGCTTTTGGAAAATGGAACACATATTTTTTGGGGGCATACCTAGTGGTTCTCAGGGGTTACTTATGGCTCTGCATTCAAAAATTACTTATGGCAGAATCTAGAAACAACTCAAGATGAGTGGCTAAAGAAACTGTGGCACATCTACACAATGGAATACTATGTTAGGAAAAATGAAGTCATAAAATTTTCTTATACATGGATGGACATGGAGACTATTATGCTAAGTAAATGAGCCAAAGGGAAAGGGAAAGACATGGAATAATCTCACTTATTTGTGGGATATAAGAAAAATGAGATAGTATAGTAATAATACTCAGAATGTCACAGGCCAGCTGAGTCAGGTAGCACTGAGAGGGGCTTCAGCATTATTTGGTAGGAGGATGGGAGCAAGGAGTCAGTGAAAAGTGGGTACTCAGAGACCAGACATACTTAAGAGTAGTCTGCACTGAGCTCAATTTATTGAGAGTTTTGCTCCAGATTTAAGCAAAAATTTATCAATAGTAGGAAGTTGGATAGATCAAGCAAGACATTTTTTTTTAGCCATTGATAAACATTATGTGTCAGCATAATCATTAGACAGATATCTAAACCTTATGTATATTTTATAAATTCTTTGTCATCAATTTCACTTACCATAAACTGACATCAGAAACATACTTATTCTTGGGGCCGGTGAGGTGGCCCTAGAGGTAAGGTGTCTGCTTTGCAAGTGCTAGCCAAGGAAGGACTGCGGGTCCATCCCCCAGCTTCCCATATGGTTCCCCCAAGCCAGGGGCAATTTCTGAGCGCTTAGCCAGGAGTAACCCCTGAGCATCAAACGGGTGTGGCCTCAAAAACCAAAAAAAGAAACATACTTATTCTTTCCTCTTGAATATGATTCTTGTTAGTCAACTACTAATCAACAAAATACAAGCTCATTGTCTATTAATGCCATATGGAGGAACTATTGTAAAAAGAGGGCTAGTATAATTAAAAGACCAAATATTTTTGTAACGTATACATTACTAAGTAACTGACTAAAAATATTATTGTTGATTCTACCAGCTTGGGAAAATATTATTATAGATTCTTCCAGCAGTTTAGCATAAGGTGTGTTCCAGCAATTATTGTTTTAATGAAAGGGGTAAAGGCACACAATTTTTTCATGTACTTGCATTGTTAGTTCTCATCATGCATTAATGTTTAATTTTTGCTATCCTGCCAAGTACTAACCTAGGGCACAACTGGCCTTTTATCAGCAGTGTATGCCAGGACCAAATTTTCATTTTCAGGAGGGAGGTTAGGTCTACACCAAAGCAGTCCTGCTGGTATTTAGTCATCATGCCTGTAGGCTGGGGGCTACAGCACCAGAGACTATAAAGACAAAGACCAAGAGTCTAGGCCAGGGTAGAAAAAATAGCACAAAGAGCAGTGAGTGTAGTTAGAGCAGAGAAGGGTCTACTAGGACAATGATAATTGGAACTGATATTTCTGGACAAGAAATTGGCACTAAAAGTGGAGGAACTAACATGCAAGGCACCCTTCCTTTAATAATAGTGCAAACCATAGTGAAAGAGCGAGGGGCAGGCATAATTTGTCTACAGGAGTTGGGGTGGATGGAAGGAACAGAGACATTGGTGACAGGAAGAGTGCAATGGTAAAGAATGGCATACATTGTATGACTGAAACCCAACAATGAACTATTTTGTAATCAGTGTTTAAATTACTCTTGGCAGGCTTAAGGGACCAAATGGGATGCAGGGGATTGAACTCTCGTTGGCCGTATGCAAGGCAAATGTCCTACCCATTTTGCGAACACTCTGGCCTCAAGGAACACAGATTTTTGAAAGAATCTCCTTGATCTTATGGGTCAGGATCCAGGAAGTATAGGTGGAAATCTTGGCTCCTTGGTTTACCAGAGCAGGAACCCGACACATTTTAGCTAAACTCACAGAGCCAATCAGAGCAAACATTTGGTTTTTCTTTCAATACAGAAAACAACCCATTTTCTTTCTAGATAGAGCTCATGTCCTTTAAACAAAGTATACATACAGTTTTTTTTCTTTAAATAGAGCACTTATCCTATTTTCCTATGTCTCCCATCTTCCTCCTGACCGATTAACTGAGACACATTATAAATGTCTCTTCACCTAAAATAAAGGGTTGTTGGAGTTATTCCCCCAGAAGTGGCTCATGGATAATTTTTGAATATGTAAACTCTTTACTGGCTTGGAATCTGACCTCACCAGTCTCACTTACATGACATCATATTCTATGTGTGTGTCTCAAGTTCTTTAGCTGAAATGGGCTTGGAAAATATTTATCTTACAAAGTGGTGTTTTCTCAAGACTAACAAAAGGGACAGACAAATAGACATGGTTGAAGACCAAGACAGGGAATAAATAATAGCATGTGTATTTGTTTGCTCAGCTGTGGCTGGCTACCTCAGGACAACAGGTTTAGATAATGACTCTGCTTAGGGAGTGTTAGGTGCTGGGCTATGAGGAACTGGCAGAGGTTCTGCTTTATACACCAAAAGTTCCTGTTGAACTCATCCCACAATCCACTGCTAAACTGCTTATTTCATGTCAGAAGTTTTATTACCTTCTGCTGTTTTGCTAGAGGTGTCCTGAATCTCCTTTTTGAGTTCCTTGATCTTTTTCTCAGACCTTCTGTCTAGTTTTATATATGAGGTCATACTGTTTCTGTCTCTTCTAATTGTAGTTTTTTTTTTATTGTGGCTCTCATGCTCTCTTGTATTTTGATGACTCTCTGAGCCATCATACCTTCGAGTTCAATAAACATCCTTACCCTTGTGTCACCAAAGTCATTCTTTAAGGATTTACAAAGCTAGTTGGTGCTGGTTGAGCCTTCCATGTTACAGTCTTTGCTCAATGAATGTGGTCAACAACGATGTGTCTTTCCTATTGGTTTTTCTGCACTCTTGCTGTGCTGGAGATGGTGGTGAATATTCATAGTTAGCTCCCTGATAACCTCTGAGGAATTAGACTGGGAGCTGGTCTCTTTCTCCTTCACCTCTACTCACCAAGTAAAAGGAAGTATAATTGTGAGCAGTGTGAAATCTAAGGAGTAGTTCTTTTCCTGTGTATGTGTCTGCGAGTTCAAGAGATATAGAGCTGGGCATGCTGCAATGGTGAAGGTCAGGCATAGAAGTTGCTGACATGATTGGAAGGAAGAGAAATCTGAGTCAGTTTTGCAAAACATTCTTTTGAGAAATTAATATGAGGTTATAGTGCCCAAATATTTGTATCTTTCAATATCTGCAAAAGATCATATAAACTTCATTGAGGAAATTCCAAGTTCTTAAATTCTAGGGTCACCCCAGCCACCCTAGCAGTGCTCAGGGCACCACAGTACCGATAAAGAAACCCAGGGCCTCTGCATGTCAGGTCTGTGCCCGGCTCTTTGAGCCAATTCATCGGCCAGACTGTATTACAAACTATTAGATCCCATATGAGCTGTTTTGAAGGTCTGTGGGTTTTGGATCTGAAATGTCTAAATAATGCTGATTAAGAGACAACTTTTATATTTGGAGTTCTTGAGGTTGTTGACCCCTGTGTGGGTTTTATTTTAAGAGAACATATACAATAGCTATTTGTTCTATGATCTCAGAGATCATGGGTGAATAAATACATCTGCTCCAGAATTCCATGTTGTCTGTTTTATCTCTGTTCACACTTGAAGAGAGGACAAGTTCAGGATGGTGCTCTTGACACTGAGCACACACACATGGTGCTGTGGTTTGGACACAACTTTCCCAGAGTGATTTGGTATCTGGATGATGGACTCGTTTAACCCTGAATTGGTCTAGGAGAAGGGAGAGGGGCAAGGATGGATCCTGGTTCACCTAGGCACATCCCTACCTTGCAGCTGCTAGGAGGGACCATATTTAATGTGGTTATATATATAGTTGAATTTTCTCTGGTTTGCTGCTTAGTCCTAGGAAATGTGAACTATAAGATCATTCACTTTTTGTTAATTGATTTATTTAAAACTTATTTTATTTAAATCACCATGCTTTACAATTTTAGAATACTGCCAGTGATAGGGTTTCATACATACAACATCCAAAAACCTGTCCATCCCACCAGGGTGTTCATTTTAGTTCATCATATCTCAGAGGCCCTACACTCCACAATACCATCTGTCCGATCCCCTCTCCCATTTCATTACTATGGTAAACTTCATTCAGCAATCTCACTTCTGGGTATCTACCCCATGCCCTCAAAACTCTATTCAGAAAAGCCCTCTGCACTCCTAGGTTCATTGTAGCACTATTTACAATATCTCAAATTTGCAAACAACTCTGGTGTCTAAAGACAGATTAGTGGAGCAAGCAATTATAGTTTTATATATTACAGCTATAAGAAAAAATGAAATCATGAAGCTTATCTCTACCTATATGGTACTTGAAGGGTATATTGCTGAGTGAAGTCAGAAGGAGAGAGCCAGACACACAATAATTACTCTATACTAGATTTATCAAGAACCACAAATGGCCATGATCCACTGTTAGTAGCCTTAAAGGGATTGTGGAAATTCTGCAGAATCAGGGAAGGGTCTATGTGTGAGGGGGGGAGAAGGAGGGAGAGCTTTGTTTGAGCTGAGTTGGGGGTCATGAAGGTCAGTTAGGGAGGAGGGCACTTAGAGCAAGAAAACTTCTGAGGATCTAGGACAAAGGTACATTGATGCCAGGGCTTGTGCTGACTCTGTGAAGCTCTCAGAAGCTGCTATGGTGACCCTGGCTAATTAATTCTTGAGTGGGTTCCCTGAGTATGTACACTGAGCACAGAAAACTCCAGGTGAAGTTATTGTCACTCACTCAACAGCTATAAATATGGAGTTCTGGGTCTTTCTAATGTCTATGTCCAGATCTCCCACTGGTCTTGCTATCCTAGTTCTGTCCTCCACTGTTCTGTGTCCTTCTGGTCTCTTGCTGATGACCCATGATCTATCATAGGGTCACTGTCACCTGCTTCCCAAAACTGCCACTCTGGCACTTTTTGTCCTTTTGATTTTTTTTTGGTTCTCCAGCCATGTGGACATGGGTGACAGTTTCTGCTCTACTGCCACCTGCTTGGGTCCTAGTGGGATTTTAGGAGGCAGTTGCCTACCCTGTGCTCTTCTTTTTTGAGCATGTTATGTCCATCCATGAATGCTGTCAATGATTGGTTGGACTGGCTTCCTCACATGTTGGAGAGATTGAAGGTGAGAAGGAACCTATTGTCCTTAACTTGGTTACCTGCAGTGAGAATTCATCCTCCCCACAGCTTCTCCAAGTGGGATTTCATTCAGTCCCCCGAGGAGTTCTTTTCTAGGAAGGTTCTAGACTCTTGAAAGAGATCAACAGACAAAAAAAAAATAAAGAAAAACCTGACTCCTTGGAGGGCTGTGGGGAGCAGTGAAGGCTGGGGAGTTGTGATTATTCCAGGGTTCTTGGAAGGTTGGTGACATTGGTGCCTGAGTTATATCACAAAGAGCAGGGCATTTGCTTTGCACTCAGTCAACCTGGATTTGATTCTGGCCTGCCAGAAGTGATTTCTGAATGTAGAGCCAGGAGTAACTCCTGAGCACCACTGGGTATGACCTAAAAGAAAACAAAAAAGATGGTGACATATATGGAGAGATCTTAAAAGTTTTAGAACTCTACATAGAATATTTTTTGTTTGATTATTTACCCCGCCCCCCCTTTTTTTTTGGTGAGGGAGATTCCCTGTACTTGGCAATGGTGCTCAGGGGTTGCTCATGCTTAGTTCTTCTGTAGTGTTGGGGATGGAAAAGGAAAGTGCCTTAATCCTGTATTATTTCACTTGTCCTATTGTTATGCAGTATTTCTGCCATTTGACTACACAAGAACAAGGAAGTAAGAATAAGATTTTTCATTACAGTGTTTTATAACAGCCCACAATGGATGGCACTCTAAATGTTGCATCATATGTGGCTCAGTGATGTGACTGGACAGGTGGACTCTATGGCATCCTCCATCTCTTAGAAATAAGGCTCATGAAGAACTTCCTTTAAGCAACCCCACAACACAACTGGGATCCGGAGATGGGGCTGCAAGCTCACAGTGTCTGACTCAGCCTAACAAGTCAAGTAGATGCTATCAGCTGTTCAGGTTGATTTTCAGATGTCATTAACTTCTGAAATAATGAAAAATGAAAGAGATCTAGGGATCCCAATGCTAGTAATGCTCATTTATGTTGTCCCAGTGTTGGGTTCGAGCTAGCAGTCCAGTGATAAGACAAAGAGACCACCCAGCAATGCAAGTCATAAAATGGTGTTTTATTTGCTTAGCTAGCCAAGGGTCCAAGACTTCACCTGGGAACAGGCTTCCAGTCAAGGACTCCAAGTCACTTTTCCACTCAGCTTATATAGATGCACAGCATCAATCTAGACCCACCAGTTACTTTCTTATTGGCACCTGCTACATTTCAAAGAATACATCTTACATTCCATTGGGTCCCACTTAATTTACAATTCAGACAACCTGCTTTCACAGTGACAGGTTGATGTAGTGTCCCCCTTTCCTATCTCCCATCCTTACACCCATGTGTAACATCCCGACCATCTGGTCTCACCAATGAATCTCCCTTTGTCTCCAACTCTTATCTGAAGGCCACATTCCCACAAGCTAACAAACTAATAAAGGGTGTATGCAGAAGCTAAAGAGCAGTTTTAAGCTGTTTTAGCAAAAGCATAAACTTTCAGGGGGAAAGCGGAAACCTCAGGGTCCTACACCAAAAGTGAAATTATGGCCACTTTGGGTTTCTTGTA
This sequence comes from Suncus etruscus, assembly GCF_024139225.1. Taxonomy (NCBI): domain Eukaryota; kingdom Metazoa; phylum Chordata; class Mammalia; order Eulipotyphla; family Soricidae; genus Suncus; species Suncus etruscus. The sequence continues at coordinate 17,446,664 of NC_064865.1, forward strand.
TTAAGTCGCTAAAATAGAGGAGCCAGAGCAATAGCACAGTGGGGAAGGCATTTTTGCCTTGCACATGGTTGACGCAAATTCTATCTCTGACATCCATTAGGGTCCTCCCAAGTACTGCCAGGAGTGATCCCTGAGCACAGGGTCAGGAGTACACCCTGAGCATCACTAGGTATGGCCCCAAACCAAAAAGTAAAATAAAATGTGTATGGATGACTTTTTCTAAGGTAGAAATAAACAAAACAAAACATCAAAACCCAGCACAGCACTTCTTTTTTGTTCTTTTTTATTTATTTGTTTTTGTTTTCTTTTGTTTTCTTTTTTTATTTAAACATTTTGATTACAAATATGATTGTGATTAGGTTTCAGTCATGTAAAGAACACCCCCCTTCACCAGTGCAACATTCCCACCACCAATGTCCCAAATCTCCCTCCATCCCACCCCACCCCCATCTGTACTCTAGACAGGTTTTCCAGTTCCCTCATTCATTCCCATGGTTATGGTAGTTCTCAGTGTAGTTATTTCTATAACTTCACTCACCACTCTTTGTGAGCTGGAAGTTCCAGCCTTCCTCTCATTGTCTCTGAGGATTGTTGCAAAAATGACTTTTCTTTTTTTTTTTTTTTTGGGCCACACCCAGTAACGCTCAGGGGTTACTCCTGGCTATGCGCTCAGAAATTGCTCCTGGCTTGGGGGACCATATGGGACGCCGGGGGATCGAACCGCGGTCCGTCCAAGGCTAGCACAGGCAAGGCAGGCACCTTACCTCTAGCGCCACCACCTGGCCTCGACTTTTATTTTTCTTAAAACCCATAGATGAGTGAGACTATTCTGCATCTATCTCTCTCCCTCTGACTTATTTCACTCAGCATGATAGATTCCATGTACATCCATGTATAGGAAAATTTCATGACTTCATCTCTCCTGATGGCTGCATAATATTCCATTGTGTATATGTACCACAGTTTCTTTAGCCATTCGTCTGTTGAAGTGCATCTTGGTTGTTTTCAGAGGCTGGCTATTATGAATAGTGTTGCAATAAACATAGGTGTGAGGAAGGGGTTTTTGTATTGTATTCTTGTGTTCTTAGGTTATATCCCTAGAAGTGGAATAGCTGGGTCGAATGGGAGTTCAATTTTCAGTTTTTAGAGGAATCTTCATATCACTTTCCATAAAGGTTGGATTAGCCGGCATTCCCACCAGCAATGGATAAGAGTTCCTTGATCTCCACATCCCTGCCAGCACTGATTGTACTTGTTCTTTGTGATGTTCTTTGTGATGTTTTTATTTCCATGTGTCCTCTCTTATTTCTTGGAGCAGGGCTTTATAGTTTTTTTTTGTATAGGTCCTTCACGTCTTTGGTCAAGTTGACTCCAAGATATTTGATTTTGTGTGGCACTAATGTGAATGGGATTGCCTTCTTGACGTCTATCTTTTCCCTATCATTATTGGTGTATATAAAGGCCATTGATTTTTGTGTGTTAATTTTGTAGCCTGCCACCTTGCTATTTGAGTCTATTGTTTCTAGAAACTTTTGGTACAGTCTTTAAGGTTTTCTAAGTAGAGTATCATGTCTTCTGCAAACAGTGAGAGCTTGACTTCTTCCTTTCCTATCTGGATTTCCTTGATGTCTTTTTCTTGCCTGATCGCTATAGCAAACACTTCCAGTACTATGTTGAAGAGGAGTGGTGAGAGCAGACAGTCTTGTCTTGTACCAGAATTTAGAGGAAAAGTTTTTCTCCATTGAGGATAATATTTGCCATTGGCTTGTGGTTGATGGCTTTAACTAGATTGAGAAAGATTCCTTTCATTCCCATCTTGCTGAGAGTTTTGATCAAGAATTGGTGTTGGACCTTATCAAATGCTTTCTCTGCATCTATTGATATGATCATGTGATTTTTATTTTTCTTGTTGTTGATGTTGCGTATGATGTTGATAGATTTACGGATGTTAAACCATCATTGCATTCCTGAGATGAAACCTACTTGGTTGTAGTGTATGATCTTCTTGATTGATGCATTGGATCCTGTTTACCAGGATTTTGTTGAAAATCTTTGCATCAGCATTCATCAGGGATATTGGTCTGTAATTTTCTTTTTTGGCAGCATTCATGTCTGGTTTTGATATCAAGGTGATGTTGGCTTCATAAAAGCTATTGGGAGTGTTCCTGTTTTTTCCATTTCATGAAAGAGCCTGGCTAGGATTGGTAGTAACTCCTCTTGAAAGGCTTGAAAGAATTCATTAGTAGATCCATCTGAGCCTGGGCTTTTCTTTTTGGGCAGATGTTTGATTATAGTTTCAATTTCCTCAATAGTGATGGGGTGTTTAGATATGCTACATCCTTCTTACTTAACTTGGAAGGTTATAAGTGTCCAAGAATTTATCCATTTTCTAGGTTCTCATGTTTAGTAGCATAAAGTTTCTCAAAGTAGTTTCTGATTACCCTTTGGATCTCTGTCAAAGACATCATCAAAGAGATACTCCCAGAGTTAAAGACTGCATGCAATCAAATCCTGCATGCCCGAAGAGTACCGACTAAAAGAGACCCCAAGACACATCCTAATTACTATAAAAAATCCCACAGATAGAGATAGAATACTGAAAACAGCAAGATCAAAAATAAATTTACATTCAAACGAGTATCCCTAAGACTTACAGCAGACATGTCACAAGAAACTCTCAAGGCCAGAAGACAGTGGTGGGATATTGTGACAAGACTGAATGAAATGGATGCCTCACCGAGAATACTGCACCCAGCCCGACTCATGTTTAGGTTTGAAGGAAGGCTACATAGTTTCATGGATAAACAACAGCTCAGAAACTTCACAGATGAAAAACCAGCCTTAAAGGAAAAACTGAAAGGTCTACTTTAAGACAAGAGAGACCAACAAATACAGCAAACTTATCTACAAAGATGACATTAAATCCTATGACAATCATCTCCCTCAATGTCAATGGACTAAATATTTTTTTTTATTTTTGTCACACCTGGTGGTGCTCAGGAGACCACATAGGGTGGATGCAGGAGATCAAACCTGGGTTGGCCACAAATGCCCTCACTGTTGTGCTATCACTGCAGGTCCAGAGCACTTCTTTTTAAATCATGTGGCAAGCACACATATTCTTATCAGACTATGTGTCTGGAGTTTTATTTGGAAAATATGGTTACAGTAAATATAGGTCAACTACTTTCCAATATTGTTTAATTGGAAAGTTAAAAATAAACTTCTAAAAAAAATTTCCTGGGCTCTGCCAGAATGTGGAGGGAGAATACAATTGAAAAAGGGACAGAATGATGCCCTCAGCATCTCCCCTACCCCCCAGCAAACCTCCCTCCCTAGGCCCCTGGGGGTGGTTTAAGAGTACTGTTTTCTCTAGTTCTTCTTTGACAATTCATGCAGTGGTCCATACAGGGTCTCCAAGCCCAGGGAAACATGAGATTCAGAGAAACAGATTCCTCCCCAGTGCTATTGTGTGTCAGTGAGGGCAGAAGAGTGTTTGCCCTGGTGGGCATGGCTAAAACCATGTTTGAAACAGGGCCCGATCTGGTAGACATGGCCAAAGTATGGTCGTGGCTTAGGAAATGCTCAGAGATAAACAGCTGGTGAAATTGCACTCCAGAATGGCTTCTTTGACCTCAATGCACATGAGAATCACCTGACTCTCATTCACAGGCTAAATGACAGTGGATGGGGACTCTGAGATCTGAGCTTCTGTCCAGCTGCTGGCCAGGGACCCTGTTTCCCAGAACAAATACAGAACAGCCGTGCATTTACCTAGAAGTGGCAAGGGCAGATGGGGGAGCATGCGTGACTCATTGGAGCTGGTACTGCCTCCCAGGGACCAGTTGCTGTCTTGAAGGCTCCTGGAGTAGCAGAGATGCTGATGTGTTCGCAAAGATACACTGAGGTGCCTGAGACCCAACTTGGAAATTTGGAGTGAGCTGGTTCAGGGTGTCTCTATGTCTATCTCTCTCCTGATGGGCATACTGACGGACAGTGGATGCTGAGGAATAAAATAGAATGATGCCCTGTTCAGCCCAGCCTTCACACCAGCACAGTGAGTGGCATATGCCTAGCACATGCTCTAGCAGTGCGAGTGGCCCTCTGGGAACCTGTGCCAGCCAGCAGCTTCAGTTTATTCGTGGTTGTGAAAAGGGTCTGCACCTGAAAAGGAAATGGGTAGGAAAAAGGGGACCACCAAGGATTCTGATTATGGTGTCGATTTATTTTTCAAATGGCATGACAAGTTTCCTGAGGAATAGCCTATTATCACACCAAATGCTCTATCTATAGATCTGAGTTTCCTGAGCCAGAAGAGTGTGACCTTATGGTTCTTTTGATCTGCATCAACTCAAGGCCAGTTGGCACATATACAATGTATAGCTCAATTAAAGGACAGGCCTGTTAGAAAATGGCAGTTTGCTACAAGATAGCTGTGCTTATGCCAAGACTGTGAGGGAGAATCTGGCTCCCTACAGGAACCTACATGCAACCCCTAGCTTAGAGCCTGTGCCCAGACATGGGCACATCTGTAGGCCTCTCCTCCTTGCTGGAGAGCCATTTACCTTCTCACAGTTGATAGGAACCTAAAGATTTATTGTGATACAATTTGCCCATAGGTCTGTGTTCCACCAACCATGTAAGCCTCATCCTGGGTGGGACCTGGCCTACAGGGTTGGTGATTACAGCTCACACTCTCTCCTGAGCAAGCAGGTCCTGCTTCTGGGCCAGATTCCAGGGTCGAGGCTTCTCTCTTTTCCTCTCCTGAAAGGCATCAGCAGGGGCGCACAGGGCTTCTCTCCTGTGCCAAGGAAAATCTGGTTAATGTCTTTGAATAGCTCAAAAATCTCAAAGGCTGCTGCCAAATCTCTCTTCTGTCTGTTCTTTCCTGGATCTAGGAACATTTTACTTTCCTTTATTGATATTTCTAAGCAAATGGCTTCTTCCCTTGGCTTTAGGACCCAGACAGGGTCAACAAATGTGGAGAACCACTAGCTTTGCATTCCATAGTCCGGTTATTATTCTTTTTTGGGGGGTGGTTTGTTCCAGGGAATTTTGAAGGCTCAGAAGCTTCCCAGACAAGCAGGCAGTATTGATATCTGAGCCAGAAATCAGTGTCCTAGCTCACTGAGAGGACTGGATTTCAATCTTATTTTAGTCTGTAGTGAAGGGGCCATTAAAGGACAAGTGATAGCATCCAAGTTAGTAGGAATCACAGTGGAGGTGATTTTGATATTCTAGGCAGTATTATCATGCATCTCTGAGGCAAAGAGCACCAAGTATTGAGTTATGAACAATATCACATAGTGATATTTTATAGTGATGCTACACTGACCTGGATAAGATAGAAGGGGACCCCAGTGTGGATTAGATGACAATTATATGTCTGATTTTAGCCAAGATCAGAGCATAAATAAAAGGTCACTCATTTTCATAATTTGTTCTTTTTAATGTTTCCTTGTGTACAGCCACTGAATCTACAGCCCATTTCAGATCAGTGTTATTTTTATCTATATAAAAATGAAGGCGTCTTTCATCTCTGGTTGAAGAAATTAGAAACTTTCAAGAGATTCTTGACCAAGATATTTCAATATGTTTAAAGGTGGGTGAAAACAGGCCCTATGCATATGTTTATTAAACAGATCAACTCACTTTGATGGTAAGTTCATCTAGTAAAATAAACCACATTTTAAAAAAAGTCCACTTTAGAGGACCAAAATGCTAAACACAGATGTGAGTAATAAATGACTAAACAGCACCTGGCTTGTTAATGGTTAAAAAGCCATTCAGCTGTTTGGAAACAATGGGTCTGAAGAAGTAAATTAAAATCAACTCTTTCAATGGAAACTTATATTATTTAAGTGATGGTAGCTTGATGCATGACTTGTGTCTTGGGTGTTCAAAATTATAATAAGGCTGAAATTGTGTAGCTACATAAATTGTGCCCCCACCAAAGTCTCATGTCCACTCACAGTCACACCATGGATATCCTTTGCACATTATAGCAGACACCTGAAACCCCCTTGTTGTGCCCCCATATGTCCTCTTTCTCTGAGAGCTGGTTTGCATTGCATCTACCCATGTGTACACTTATCTTGTACAATCATTCTGGGTTTTGTTTGTTTGTTTGTTTTTGGGTCACACCCAGCAGTGCTCAGGGGTTACTCCTGGCTCTACGCTCAGAAATCGCTCCTGGCAGGTTCGGGATGCTGGGATTCAAACCACCGTCCTTCTACATGCAAGGCAAATGCCCTACCTCCAGGCTATCTCTCTGGCCCTGTGCAATCATTCTTATATTCATTGTTCTTTGAATTTTCTGGCATTTACTTTGCTTCTTAATCACTCTTAGATCTTGGATCCTGGGTCTTGACTAAACTAGATAGAACTTAATTCAGCTGGATGTTCTGCTTAAAAATTCCTGCACAGAGAAACCAAATATTCTAGCGGGAGAGGGAAATAACTGTAGGTTAAGAAATGGCATGTGAATCCATGTGGGTCAGGTTTAGAGAGGGATAGAATGAATCCCTGTCATTGTCCTTTTCATACCAGATGGTGGTGTGGGTGAAGAGAAGAAACAGACTTCATCTGTGACATTGTGCCCACATTTATCGTCTCACTTTTGTCCCTTGAAAGGGTGGTTTGGGAAGGCCTGGCTTGGCATCATTTCTTTTACTTTGTTCTTCAAAGGGCACTGCTTCCTGGCAGCACTGGCCTCTGCATATGCCCCTCCTCTGCATGAATGTCAGGGTATTGAGGTTCTTTGGGCATGATGGAAACAACACTGGGGGAGGATGTGTGTCTGATATGAAGACATCCAAGAAATGCAAAAGCTTAGCTAAACAGTTGATAGTCTGGAGAGAGGGATGGAAAAAGGTGATCTAAGGACTCTTAGTTTTTAATTACTGGGATGTAGGCACCCCCAGGGAACACCCTAATGGTGGAGGTCCTGTGTTTACTCTTTTGTCCTCCCACCTCTCCAGGAGGAAGCAATCAATCTAGACTTTACAGTAGCTTCCTCTCATACACACACACCCCTTTTTAAGATGCAAAGGCCCACTTAGGCTTAATCAGCATTAGATAGGTTATTTCCTCCAGAGCATCTGCCGTTCTTTCTGTGTTTACTATTGTGGAGAACAGTCTGGGTACTGAGTCCATGAGGCTGAGTCCCTTGATGCCACACTTTGCTTCTCTTTTGTCTTCCTTCCTTTCCTCCCTTCCTCCATCCCTTCCTTCCTCCCTCCATCCCTTCCTTCCTCCCTCCCTCCCTTCCTTCCTCCCTCCCTTCCTTCCTCCCTCCCTTCCTTACTCCCTCCCTCCCTTCCTCCCTCCCTTCCTTCCATCCTTCCTTCCTCCCCTCCTTCCTTCCTTTCTTCCTTCCATTCTACCATCTTTTCTTTTTTATTCCTTTCATCTTTTCTTTCTTCCTTTGCTCCTTTCCTTCCTTCCATCCATCCATCCATCCATCCATCCATCCATTCTTCCTTCCATTCTTTCATCCTTAATTTTTCTTTCTTCCATCTTTCTTTCCTTCCTTCCTTCCTCCTTCCCTTTCTGCCTACCTTCTTTCCATTCTTCCATCCTTCCTTTTCCTTCTTTCCTCTTTCCTTCCTTCCTTGTTCTTTCTTTCTCTTTCTCTTTCTTTCTTTCTCTTTCTCTCTTTCTCTCTCTTTCTTTCTTCTTTCTTTCTTTCTTTCTTTCTCTCTCTCTCTTTCTTTTTCTTTCTTTCTTTCTTTCTTTCTTTCTTTCTTTCTTTCTTTCTTTCTTTCTTTCTTTCTTTCTTTCTTTCTTTCTTTCTTTCTTTCTTTCTTTCTTTCTTTCTTTCTTTCTTTCTTTCTTTCTTTCTTTCTTTCTTTCTTTCTTTCCTTTTTTTCCTTCTCATAGGCTGAACATGGAAACAGGCATACACAGTGATAGATGATCAGCAGGCATAAAGCTGAGAATTTTATTCCTTTATACCACCCTAAATGCTAAGAACAATATTGGTGCCACTGCCTTCAAAGGTGTGATCTCCAGTGCACAGTCACTAAGAGAGTGTGCAAGCACTATAATCCAATGTGACTGTCACCGTGGCAGTCATCATTTAGGAAGGGCAGTGGGGGAATGTAGACACACGTGGAGGATAAGTCATATGTACTTTGAGTGCAGGTGCTACATGTTAGGGTGAATGAGGCCTATTCACTGTGTTCTAGAAGCTTCTGGTCATTGGGAAAAGACCAACAAGCAGATGACTTGTGTGTATTGTGTTAAATGATGTGGGAAATGAGAAATGTGAAGAACAGGAAGTTAGTAATTCAGAATAGTAGCCAACCAGAGACAGGAGGAGTTTGTGTGTGACAGAAGTGGATTCTCACATCTGTAGGGAGAGAGATTCAAGCTAGGTCTGATCTGTTAGTGCTATCCCTGAGAACATGGAAGACCCGAGACTGTGGGATGAGTTCACAGTAACCATTCTGCAGGGGAAGGAATTGGGGCAGGGAGACCAGTCCTTTCTAATGTATCAATACCACAGAACTTCAAAAGTAGGAAGACTCGAGTTTTCTTTCTTTTCCTTCCTTCCTTCCTTCCTTCCTTCCTTCCTTCCTTCCTTCCTTCCTTCCTTCCTTCCTTCCTTCCTTCCTTCCTTCCTTCCTTCCTTCCTTCCTTCCTTCCTTCCTTCCTTCCTTCCTCCCTCCCCCTCTTTCTTTCTTTCTTTCTTTCTTTCTTTCTTTCTTTCTTTCTTTCTTTCTTTCTTTCTTTCTTTCTTTCTTTCTTTCTTTCTTTCTTTCTTTCTTTCTTTCTTTCTTTCTTTCTTTCTTTCTTTCTTTCTTTCTTTCTTTCTTTCTTTCTTTCTTTCTTTCTTTCTTTCTCTCTCTCTCTCTCTCTCTCTCTCTCTCTCTCTCTCTCTCTCTTTCTATCTTTCTTTCTTTCTTTCTTTCTGTCTTTCTGTCTTTGTTTCTTTATTTCTGTCTTTGTTTGTTTCTTTCTTTATTTATTTTCTTTTGTTTTTTTTTTTTTGGCCACACCCAGTGATGCTCAGGGGTTACTCCTGGTTATGCACTTAGAAATCACTCCTGGCTTGGGGGAACATACGGGATACCAGGGGATCAAACCATGGTCCATTCTAGGTTAGCCGCTTGCAAGGCAAATGCCCTACTGCTGTGGCACTGCTCCGGCCCCACTCTTGAGTTTTTCAAGAGAGAATTTCCTTTCTAAGGACAAGAAAGGGAGCTGGTGCCCTGGTGCAGTTGTGATTTGGTGCCGCTGGGCACAGCTGCAAGGATTAGATGGAGAGAAATAGTCTGATTAGAAAGGGGAGTTGGCTCAGGAATTTGAAGAAACTCCCTAGAGTTCAGTGTCTAGAAGGCATGCTTGGCTTGTGTACCAGGATTAAAGAACTGGGCTGGAGGGGCCGGGCGGTGGCGCTGGAGGTAAGGTGCTTGCCTTGCCTGCGCTAGCCTAGGACGGACCGCGGTTCGATCCCCCGGCGCCCCATATGGTCCCCCAAGAAGCCAGGAGCAACTTCTGAGCGCATAGCCAGGAGTAACCCCTGAGCGTCACAGGGTGTGGCCCAAAAACCAAAAAAAAAAAAAAAAAAAAAAAAAAAAGAACTGGGCTGGTAGACACTAAGGCATAAGATCCCAGTTACAGATCTCAGGACAAGCTATCTGGCTGCTAATGCCAGAGAGAAGCCTGGTGTAACAGTAGCAACAGAAGGGACATGGTGGGAATATTTGGAAGACATCCTGAGAGAGCTGGATATGACAGCAGATGTGGATGTTCAGGCAGGGGGGTCCGGGGTTAAAGAAGGTTCTCACCAGGCAATTATTAAATATGGTGGGGGCAGGGAGCTGCATTTGGCTTTGACTAAGTTGGTTTCAGCATTGATTTTAAAGTGATGCCAGGTCACTTGTGAGCTATGCCAGAGAGGGTTCGGAGGGGTTGGTTGGAAAGGAGACTTGAATGGGCCAGAAATATTGCTCACTGTGCTGAGTACACTTTTTGCATGCTGGAGGTCTGGGATCTATCCCAGGCATTGGAAAGTACCAGCAGTAGAGTAACCCCTGAGTAGTCTCCAAGAGTTCCCACCTCCCCAACTCCAAAGATGAGAAAATTAAAAATAAGGGAAATTCAGATATTTGGAGGTTGAGAGAATGGTACCAGGACCATCTCACCTGTGTGCATATATACATGAATATAGGAGTGCAATCATTTATTTATTCCTCATTCATTTTTAACACATTCATAACCATTTATAACCTATAAAGTCAATCAGCATTCACCTAGCAATTCATTCTGCATCCACTATTGATTCATCCATCCATTGTTCATCCTTCCATCTATCATCCATCCATCCATCCATCCATCCATCCATCCATCCATCCATCCATCACACATCCAACCATCATCCAGTCGTTCAGTCCTTCTTCATTAAAGGACCATCCCTTCCCATCTGATCACATATGATCCCATCCAGTCCCATTTGATCCCAGTCCATCCCATCCCGTCCTATCCTGAAGATTCAAATTTATGCTCAGTTTATACTGATGCACCCTACCCCATCCCAGGATATCACAGTTGAAAAACCCAATCTTTGTGTATCCTGTCTTTCTCGAATTGCTCCTAATTGCTACTTCAGTTTCTTCTTCTTCTTCTTCTTCTTCTTCTTCTTCTTCTTCTTCTTCTTCTTCTTCTTCTTCTTCTTCTTCTTCTTCTTCTTCTTCTTCTTCTTCTTCTTCTTCTTCTTCTCCTCCTCCTCCTCTTCCTTCTTCTCCTCCTCCTTCTCCTTCTCCTTCTCCTTCTCCTTCTTCTCCTTCTACTTCTTCTTCTTCTTCTTCTTCTTCTTCTTCTTCTTCTTCTTCTTCTTCTTCTTCTTCTTCTTCTTCTTCTTCTTCTTCTTCTTCTTCTTCTTCTTCTTCTTCTTCCTTCTTCTTCTTCTCCTCCTCCTCCTTCTACTTCTTCTCCTCCTTCTTCTTCCTCCTCCTCTTCTTCTTCTCCTCCTCCTTCTTCCTCCTCCTCTTCTTCTCCTTCTCCTTCCTCCTCCTCTGCCTCCTCCTCCTCCTCTTCTTCTTCTTCTTCTTCTTCTTCTTCTTCTTCTTCTTCTTCTTCTTCTTCTTCTTCTTCTTCTTCTTCTTCTTCTTCTTCTTCTTCTTTGCTTATAATAGCTTTAGGTAATGATACAGGATTGGTAAATCTCAACCTTTGGATTTCTGAAGACCCATAGAAGGAAATATGGAGATAGGTTGTCTAAACAACTGAGGACATTTGCTCCCTTTCAATTTAAAACAGATAAAAGAGCATTTTCCAGGGCAGAGAAGCAACTTTTCCAGACTGTGATGGTTGTTTTTGAGTGGGAGTTCCAAGTCAGGCCAGCCCAAAGGTATTATATATCTACAGGGGCTGTGCTGCTCAGTGATTGACTCCAAAGCTGCTACCATTAGACAGGTGTGAGCCTGCTTTTTAGGGGGCTTTTGGGAACCTGGGTCCCTAGGGGTGGGACTATCTGTGAAAGACTTTCTGGGGCCAGAGAGAATCCTGTCTCTGTCTCTGCTTGTGTTTGGACATGGATCTTCCTCTTTGTGCATCTGGCCGATAGTTTATTCCCCAGCATGTGAAGTCATCCTTGGCCAGAGGACTGGACCCTTGGCGTGTGATCTTTAACTCCTGTGTGTGTGTGTCTGACTGTCTGAATTCCTGGTGTCCTCATTGACCCTGGGCTTGGCCTCTGAGTGAGCAGGTGCCTGGGCACAGAACAGGGAGGGGACAGGAGGAAGAGCATTGTTAGAGCTTTTTTCTTAGGCTCCTCACTCATAAATGTCATCTTCTTTTGCCCATGTGCTTTCAGAATCCTTTCCTTTAACCCCTTCTCTATCTCTCCCCATGTCCTCTGCCACTTTGGAACCTGGGAAGGCGATGTGTAGAGTATTTTCTTGAGGAATTTCTGGAAAATTCCATGCTTGGTGGCCTTGACCAGGGGTAGAGCCTTCACATTCCAGGGTACACAGATCACGTTGTGTTTTAAGTAATTCTAACTTCCCACTATGTCGAGACTGGCACTGCAGCTGCCATGTGATATGAGGAGATGGAACACACACAGAATTTAGGCTGTGTGACAGGCTCTTTAAATAGGATCTTTACTGTCTGTGAGTGGGAGGGAGCTCCATGGGGGCAGTCCTGGATTCTGCCCCATCTCCCAGCCCATAGCACAGGAAGCACCCATACTGTCTGTCTATTGGGTCCTACATTCTACTCTGGTCACTACGCCATGTAGGGAACCACTTCATGGCCTAGTGGCATTAACTCAAGAAGCATTTTGTTATGGGTCCTGTGGTGTTGATGTACATCCCTGGACCCAGAAATCCTTCATGCCATAGGTTGGGTTGCCATAGCAAACAGTTGGAGTAGGGGGCCCCTCTCAAGTTCTATCTAGCTTCTCCCTAGAATTTGAACTGTCTCTGAATATGGCAGTTCCAGAGTGACCAGACTTCTGCAGAGGGTTTTTGAGTTCTGAGTGAATGTTCTTATCATAAACCCATAATATCCAGCTTGGGAGGCCCAGAACAGAACCCCATGCCTACCATTTTATATGGCCCTTGGGAACCTTCTGTCAAAGAGTGATATGGCCATAACTTCTGATAGAAAGAATATCAGTCTGAAACCCAAGTCACCACAAGACATTTTTATAAACTCTTGTTGATGTACTTGGCAGTTATTAAGGACTGTTAGGAGAGCCTAGTAAGACACTTCTCTCTCACAACCCCAGGACTCCTTTCCTATTAGAAATCTGTGTGGGAGAGAATGATGGGGCTAGACCGGTGGTGAGGAGCGGCAAGGCGTCTGCTTTGCCAGCACTAGCCTAGGATAGACTGCGGTTCAATTCCCTGGCATCCCATATGGTACCCCAAGCCAGGAGCGATTTCTGAGTGCATAGCCAGGAGTAACCCCTGAGTGTCAACAGATGTGGCCCCCCTAAAAACAAAAAAACAAAACATAACAAAAGAAATCCATGTGGGAGTGAATGAGAAATGCTTTAGAACATGTTTCCCAGATGCTTTGTTTTCATCTTATTTTTTCTCATTGTCCAATTTTAGAATTTTTTGAACCTGAGAGTGCTATGTGAATTAAGTGATGAGGGGATGAAGTAGAGGATGCACTGGGCTGGTGCCCAGTCAGGTGTCTTTAGGGGCGCAGCTCACGGTACCTGACCTCCAGCACCGAGATAATGGCTGGATGTTGGATTTGATGGCCAATGGCCTGCATGCTGGAGCCTCCATATGAACCTTATAGGAGAGGTGTTAGTACCCCTTTCTGGGGCTGCATTCTTGCAAATTGAGGGGAATGCTCTGCCTGGAGAGTGTGGAAGATGTCTCTCCTTCCCCTGCTCTGCTCATCTCTTCCATCTGCTGTTGACGTATGTTCTTTTTCTTCCTTTGAAGAGAACAAAAGGCCTTTGACCACAAGGGCCTGAATGCAGGATGGGGGAGGAGGCAGAAGGAGAGATGGCTGAGGGACAAGGTACTATGCAGGGATGAATAGAAAACCAACATAAAAGGTTATGATAGGCCACACATGTGGTGGCTAGGGTATGAATAAAGCTGATATTTTCTGAAGCCTGCCTGTGAGTGAGTTATCTACCCACCACAATCACCTATCATACACCATAATCACCTGTCAGTTGATGGAGAAGGTGGAGCCTTGTGGTCCTGAGCTGGAGAAGAAAGGCCTCCATCACCATCCACCTCCATCCAAAGGGCCTAATTTATTATTTTAATCAATAGTTGACCAGTTGTTTCATACCACTTGTTGAACAGGCTATCCTTTTTTAATTTTTCTGCCCCTTTATCAAAATTGATGGTATGTCTGGAGTTTCTTTTCTTTTCTTTTTCTTTCTTTTTTTTGGGGGGGGTCACACTCAGCAGCACTCAGGGGATACTCCTGGCTCTATGTTCAGAAATTGTTCCTGGCAGAATCAGGGTACCAAATGGGATGTTAGGATTCGAACAACTGACCTGCATGCAATGCAATGCCTTACCTCCATGCTATCACTCCGGCCTGAATTTCTTTTCTTTTTTTCTTTTTCTTTTTTTTTTTTTTTTTGGTTTTTGGTTTTTGGATTATTTGGGTTACACCCAGCAGCACTCTGGGGTTACTCCTGGCTCTATGCTCAGAAATCGCTCCTGTCAGACTCGGGGACCATATGGGATGCCGGGATTCGAACCACCAAACTTCTGCATGCAAGGCAAATGCCTTACATCCATGCCATCTCTCCAGCCCCATGGTTTCTTTTATTTTTTCTTCAATTTATAACAGAATAAATTTAATATGTAAAGCTGTATACAGTTAAAGAACAATCTTCAATGAAGGATTTCTTGTCCCATTTTAGTAAAATACTACTAACAGCATAGTTTAAATTGTGCACATAATTTGATACATGTATGTTTTGCATAATGAACATCACAATAAAATTAGCTAACATTCACTACCTGGAATAATCATAATTTTTCCTTGTGATAGAAAGTGTCAAGATTTTTTGAATTAGAACTTTTCTTTTTTATATAATATCTTTATTTAAACATTTTGATTACAAATATGATTGTGATTAGATTTCAGTCATGAAAAGAACACCTCCCTTCACCAGTACAACACTCTGACCAACAATGTCCCAAATCTCCCTCCATCCCACCCCACCCTCACCTGTACTCTAGACAAGCTTTCCAGTTCCCTCATTTATTCCCATGGTTATGGTAGTTCTCAGTGTAGTTATTTCTATAACTGCACTCACCACTCTTTATGGTGAGCTTCATGAAGTGAGCTGGAAGTTCCAGCCCTCCTCTTATTGTTTCTGAGGATTGTTGCAAAACTGACTTTTATTTTTCTTAAAATCCATAGATGAGTGAGACTATTCTGCGTCTTTCTCTCTCCCTCTGACTTACTTCACTCAGCACGATAGATTCCATGTACATCCATGTATAGGAAAATTTCATGACTTCATCTTTCTTGACAGTTGCAGAATATTCCATTGTGTATATGTACCACAGTTTCTTTAGCCATTCATTTGTTGAAGGGCATCTTGGTTGTTTCCAGAGTCTGGCTATTGTAAATAGTGCTGCAATGAATTTAGGTGTGAGGAAGGGATTTTTGTATTGTATTCTTGTGATCCTAGGGTATATCCCTAGGAGTGGTATAGCTGGGTCGAATGGGAGCTCAATTTCCAGTTTTTGGAGGAATCTCCATATTGCCTTTCATAGAGGTTGGACTAGATGGCATTCCCACCAGTAGTGGATAAGAGTTCCTTTCTCTCCACATCCCCACCAGTACTGATTGTTCTCATTCTTTGTGATGTGTGTCAATCTCTGTGGTGTGAGATGGTATCTCATCGTTGTTTTGATTTGCATCTCCCTGTGGTGAGGAGCATTTTTTTCATGTGCCTTTTGGCCATTTGTATTTCTTTTTATATCAAAGTATCTGTTCATTTCTTCTCCCCATTTTTTGATGGGATTAGATTTATTTTTTGTAAAGTTCTGTCAGTGCCCTGTATATTTTGGATATTAGCTCCTTATCTGATGGGTATTGGGTGAATAGTTTCTGCCACATGGTGGGTGGCTCTTGTATCCTGGGCACTATTTCTTTTGAGGTGCAGAAGCTTCTCAGTTTAATGTATTCCCAACTGTTTATCTCTGCTTCCACTTGTTTGGAAAGTTCCGTTTCCTCCTTGAAGATGCCTTTAGTTTCAATGCCATGGAGTGTTTTACCTAAGTATTGTTCTTTTTTTTTTTTTTTTTTGGTCACAACCGGCAGTGTTCAGGGGTTATTCCTGGTTCCAGGCTCACAAATTGCTCCTGGCAGGCATGGGGGACCATATGGGGCGCCGGGATTCGAACCGATGACCTCCTGCATGAAAGGCAAATGCCTTACCTCCATGCTATCTCTCCGGCCTCCTAAGTGTTGTTCTATATACCTTATGGTAACAGGTCTGATATCAAGGTCTTTAATCCATTTGAATTTTACCTTCATACATAATGTTAACTCGGGGTCTATGTTTGCTTTTTTGCAAGTGGCTAACCAGTTCTGCCAACACCACTTGTTGAAGAGGTTTTCTCTGCACCACTTAGGATTTCTTGCTCCTTTGTCAAAAATTAGGTGATTATATGTCTGGGGAACATTCTCTGAGTACTCAAGCTTATTCCACTGATCTGAGGATCTATCTTTATTCCAAGACCATGTTGTTTTGATAACTATTGCTTTGTAGTACAGTTTAAAGTTGGGGAAAGTAATGCCTCCCATATTCCTTTTCCCTAGGAATGCTTTATCTATTCGAGGGTGTTTATTGTTCTAATGAACTTCATAAGTGTTTAATCCACTTCTTTAAAGAATGTCATGGGCGTCTTTAGAGGGATTTCATTAAATCTGTACAATGCTTTGGGGAGTATTACCATTTTAATGATGTTAATTCTGCCAATCCATGAGCAGGGTATGTATTTCCATTTTCGGGTGTCCTCTATTTCTTGGAGCAGGGCTTTATAGTTTTCTTTGTATAGGTCCTTCACGTCTTTGGTCAAGTTGATGCCAAGATATTTGAGTTTGTGTGGCACTAATGTGAATGGGATTGCCTTCTTAACATCCATCTCTTCCCTATCATTATTGGTGTATAAAAGGGCCATTGATTAATGTGTGTTAATTTTGTAGTCTGCCACCTTGTTATATGAATCTGTTGTTTCTAGAAGCTTTTTGGTAGAGTCTTTGGGGTTTTCTAAGTAGAGTATCATGTCATCTGCAAACAGTGAGAGCTTGACTTTTTCCTTTCCTATCTGGATGCCCTTGATATCTTTTTCTTGCCTGATCGCTATAGCAAGTACTTCCAGTACTATGTTGAAGAGGAGTGATGAGAGTGGACAGCCTTGTCTTGTACCAGAATTTAGAGGAAAGGCTTTTAGTTTTTCTCCATTGAGGATAATATTTGCCATTGACTTGTGGTAGATGGCCTTAACTATATTGAGAAAGGTTCCTTTCATTCCCATCTTACTGAGAGTTTTTTTTATTATCAAGAATGGGTGTTGGACCTTATCAAATGCTTTCTCTGCGTCTCTTAGTATGATCATGTGATTTTTATTTTTCTTGTTGTTGATGTTGTGTATGATTTTGATAGATTTACGAATGTTAAACCATCCTTGCATTTCTGGGATGAAACCTACTTGGTTGTAGTGTATGATCTTTTTGATAATGCATTGGATCCTATTTGCCAGGATTTTGTTGAAGATCTTTGCATCAGCATTCATCAGGGATATTGGTCTGTAATTTTTTTTTTTTTGGCAGCATCTCTGTCTGGTTTTGGTATCAAGGTGATGTTGGCTTCATAAAAGCTGTTCCCATTCTTTCAATTTCATGAAAGAGCCTGGCTAGGATTGGTAGTAGTTCCTCTTGAAAGGTTTGAAAGAATTCATTAGTAGATCCATCTGGGCCTGGGCTTTTCTTTTTAGGCAGACATTTGATTACAGTTTCAATTTCCTCAATAGTGATGGGGGTGTTTAGATATGTTACATTTTTCTTATGTAACCGTGGACGGTTATAAGTTTCCAAGAATTTATCCGTTTCTTCTAGGTTCTCATGTTTCGTAGCATGGAGTTTTTCAAAGTAGTCTCTGATTACCCTTTGGATCTCTGCAGTATCTGTCGTGATCTTCCCCTTTTCATTTCTAATACGGGTTATCAGGTTTCTCTCTCTCTCTTTGTGAGTTTTGCCAATGTTTATCAATCCTGTTTATTTTTTCAAAAAACCAACTTCTGCACTATTCACAATAGCCAGGCTCTGGAAACAACCAAGATGCCCTTCAACAGATGAATGGCTAAAGAAATTATGGTACATATACACAATGGAATATTATGCAGTCGTCAGGAGAGATGAAGTCATGAAATTTTCCTATACATGGATGTACATGGAATCTATCATGCTGAGTAAAATAAGTCAGAGGGAGAGAGGGAGAGAGATGCAGAATAGTTTCACTCATCTATGGGTTTTAAGAAAAATAAAAGTCATTTTTGCAACAATCCTCAGAAACAAGGAGAGGAGGGCTGGAACTTCCAGCTCATTTCATGAAGCTCACCACAAAAAAGTGCTGAGTGCAGTTATAGAAATAACTACACTGAGAACTACCATAATCATGTGAATGAATGAGAAAACTGGAAAGCCTTTCTAGAGTACAGGTGGGGGTGGGGTGGGATGGAGGGAGATTCGGGACATTGGTGGTGGTAATGTTGCACTGGTGAAGGGAGGTGTTCTTTACATGACTGAAACCTAATCACAATCATATTTGTAATTAAGATGTTTAAATAAAGAAAAAAAAAGAAAAAAAAAGAAAATCTGTCTACTCTTTGTGACTCAACCAGTAGTCCAGGGTGGAGTGACATTAGATGATTTCTTGGACTAGAGCATACAAATGGGAAACACCTATGCTCTCCTGTAGAGGCTCTGCCTGAGAACTTTGATGTTGGGGAGAAACTTTCATTGCCCAACTTGAGTTAATAAAGGAGTTCTCAGACAATACAAAGACAGGGCACTTGACATGCAGTCCCACCCTGCCTGCTTCTCTCTCACTGCCCCAGCCCCTTCACTCCGTCTTACTGAAAATCTCTAAGACTCTGAGCCAGAGTGACCCAGCTGACTTGACTCAAATTCCTAGCCCATAGAAATCATGAGAGATAATGAAATGTTGGCTGTTTGGATGCCTGTTTTTCAATCTTTTTTTTTTTTTTGCACAGCAATAAGCAGAGCCAAATTTCTCATCTCTTTGTCACGATTCTACTAGGAAGGATTTGGGAGCAACCCTGTGTCATCAGAACAAGTTCAAGCTGTTTGCTTACTGTGCAGGGTCTCTGGGGACTCCTGTATATGTCTAGGCTCAGGGAAACCAACACTCAGAAGGAGCAAAGACATCATTGTACTTGAATCTAAAGGCACAAAAGCTGCCAACTAAAGTATCTATTTCTCACCAGAAGATATAATGCACCCATATCTGGAAATTTTAAATATCCATACTGATCATAAAATTTATCTTTTTGTATGATACTTTATGGTTAATATTTACTCCTAATCTATGACCAGGAAAACACTTCAATCAGAAGCTCTCCATCATGTAGGGCACCCACACACTTAGCCCCAAACAGCTCTCAAATCTGTCTCTGCAATAGTGTTTAAGGCATATTTGGAGATTCAAGAAAAACAGACAGAACAATAGCACTCATCTGTGGGATATAATACTTAATACTTAAAGAGAATAAAAATGATGGTGGGAAGTGCAGTTGAGACAGAGAAGGGAATATTGTCAATGATAGTTAAAAATGATAACTCTGGACCAGAACTGGGAATTGGAAAGAAATAAAGTAATATACTTGGTACCTCTACAGTAACAATATTGCAAACTTACAGTGTCTAAAGGGAATAAAAGAGATAGAAAGATGAGAGAAGAGATGTGACTGCATAGGAGCATGCTGAGGGTAAGGGTGTAGGGAAAAGGAAGTTAGTTGGAAAAATTGGTGGTAGAAAATGACACTGGTGAAGGAATGGGTGTTGGAACATGTATAATTGAAACTAAACTATCAACAACTTTTAAACTCTGTATCTTATGATCATTTAATTAAAAAATTTAAAAAGTTGAAAAAATAACTCTATATACTAAGAAAGTGTCAACAAGATGGAAGAGTGTTAGTATAAACAAATCACCAGGATGGAAAATTGTGGGCTACAAGCTATATTTAATCTATTGGGTTGACAACAAGTTCAACACTTTATACTCTAGGACCTTGATTCAATAGAGAAGCTACAACTAAAGGAGTTGTAAGTCCTTGATCTCCTGATAGTCATGAGTGATTAAATCCAGTGACTTGCATCAGTCATGTAGAGTCTGAGCAACATTACTGAGGAGGCCACAACCTGGTAGAGACAAAATTTTGGGGAAAGAGGAAGTCATAAAATACACTGTTACATCACACAATTACTTGCTTTAACAAGATACAGCTTAAAAGAGATAATAGAGCCTTTAACTCTTTATTCTTCTAAAATCAATGGAACAAATCCAACAGAAATGCAAAAGGACAGATTAATGTGGTAGCCCATATGCAATAGTTTTATCAAAAAGATGAGGCAAATGCCATATCTCTCCTTCACAACATTCATGTGCTGTTAGAAATCAGCAGGATCATGGTGTCCAAAAAGATGGTGATAGTCTTTTCTCTCTGTTAGTCACCCCAATCCTGGAGTTCAGTGCTTTGTGCCCCCATACACAAGAGAAATTGACAGAGATGTGCAGACTTGACAGCAAATTCTGTCTGGTGAGAAAACTTGAAGTCCTGTCTGAAGAGAAAGAGGAGAGGATACGAATGTTTACCTAGAAAGGACATCAGAAAAGATCTAGGCCTCTGAAAAGTCTGATAATGTCACTGTCTTATCCTTTTGGTAAGACTCCCCTCCCACTCCTAAGAAAAAAGTGCTTTGCCTTTCAAGGGAGACCTTGACCCTTATTATCTCTCTTTCTTGGCAGGACAGGGAAATCCCCAGACATTGATGGGAACTCCAGAAATGACCACCAGAAAAATAACAGAACCATGGTAATTGGCAAAATATTCAAATCACGATGAGGTGGACACATATCAGGTGGAGAATCTTGGCTTAGGCAAGAGGAGACCGGACAGATGGATGTTTCAGGTCAGGAAGTGCACAAACCCTCATTTTACTGTTATTATGGGACATTCATTTCCTTTGGCCTTTTTTTCTTGTTCATAGGAAAATTTTTTCTTTGTATTTTTATTAAGACACTGATTTACAATGTTCATAATAAAATTGTTTTAAGCATACAATGTTCCAACACCAGTTCTACTATCAGTGTCCCCCTCCTTCCATCAGTGTCCCCAGGTTTTCTCGCATCCAGCTATCTTCCTAGGTGAGCATACACTCGATTATAAGCCGACCCTCTAATTTTACCCTAAAAACTGTAAAAATTTAGTAACTTGAGTATAAGCTGAGGTGGAAAATGAAGTAGCCACTGATATATTTTTTAATATAATTTTTATTTTGATTGTAGTGGTTTGCATATTGTTGACAATAATATTATGGGTACATAATTACATAAAATCAAGGGGGTTCCCATCACCGATTTGTCCTCCCTACCCCTCCGTGTTCATCCTACCTCCCATATCCTTCTCCCTCACCCCCGGGGCTGCGAGAATATGTGGTCCCCTCTGTACCTAGCTTACTACTTAGAAGTCTTGGTCATGGTGCCTACCTTATTTCCCCCTCTAACTGGGAGGAAGGACTATATAATTCAAGTTATGTTGTTTTATTTGAAGAAGAGAAAAGTAGTAAACTGGGGTAAAAGTCTAATATGCTGAAAATGGGCAGAATCCTTCTAGAGGCTCTCATCGTTGGTTTGAGAGATGAAGGAGAAAAATAAGGTGAAACACCCCAACAGTACAAAAAGAATTGTCAAATATTCAGTGAGCATTCCAGCCACTGATAAATTTAAAAAAATAAAAATATATACCCAAAACAGTCCCAATAATTGAGGAATCAGTAGGTTACATGTTTTTCAATATTTATTGCTAAAGAAAAACTGTAAACTAGCAACAATAACTTTAAAATTTTAAATAAATTGCAGAAAACCATAGCTTAACAGCTAATCAAGTAAATTACACAGGTTAAAATTTTTCAAAGTGGAGTATCATGTCATCTGCAAATAGTGAGAGCTTGACTTCTTCCTTTCCTATCTGGATCCCCTTGATATTTTTTTCTTGCCTAATCACTATAGCAAGTACTTCCAGTACTATGTTGAAGAGGAGTGGTGAGAGCAGACAGCCTTGTCTTGTACAAGAATTTAGAGGGAAGGCTTTTAGTTTTTCTTCATTGAGGATAATATTTGCCATTGGCTTGTGGTAGATGGCCTTAACTATATTGATAAAGGTTCCTTTTATTCCCATCTTGCTGAGAGTTTTGATCAAGAATGGGTGTTGAACCTTATCAAATGCTTTCTCTGCGTCTCTTGGTATGATAATTTGATTTTTATTTTTCTTGTTGTTTATATTTTGTATTATGTTGATAGATTTACAGATGTTTAACCATTGTTGCATTCCTGGGATGAAACCTACTTGATCGTAGTGAATGATCTTTTTGATGAGGCATTGGATTCTATTTGCCAGGATTTTGTTGAAGATCTTTGCATCTGCATTCATCAGGAATATTGATCTGTAATTTTCTTTTTTGACAGCATCTCTGTCTAGTTTAGGTAGGGTGATGTTGGCTTCATAAAAGTTGTTTGGGAGTGTTCTCTTTTTTTTAATTTCATGAAAGAGCCTGGCTAGGATTGGTAGTAGTTCCTCTTGAAAGGTTTGAAAGAATTCATTAGTAGATCCATCTGGGCCTGGGCTTTTCTTTTTTGGCAAAAGTTTGATTATAGTTTCAATTTCCTCAATAGTGATGGGGTGTTTAGATATGCTACATCCTCCTTACTTAACTGTGGAAGGTTATACATGTCCAAGAATTTATCCATTTCTTCCAGGTTCTCATGTTCAGTAGCATGGAGTTTTTCAAAGTAGTCTCTGATTACACTTTGGACCTCTGCAATATCTGTCATGATCTCCCCCTTTTCATTTTTAATACAGGTTATCAGGTTTTTCTTTCCCTCTCTCTCTCTTTGTGAGTTTTGCCAATGGTCTGTCAATCTTGTTTATTTTTTTCAAAAAACCAACTTCTGCTTTCGTTGATCTTTTGGATTGTTTTTTGGTTTTCCACTTCATTGAGTTCTGCTTTCATCTTTGTTATTTCCTTCTGTCTCCCTATTTTTGGTTTCTTTTGTTGGTCATTTTCTAATTTTATGAGTTGCGTCATTAAGCCGTTAATGTATGCCCCTTCTTTCTTCCTGATGTGTGCTTGCAAAGCTATAAATTTTCCTCTCAGGACTGCTTTTGCTGTGTTCCATAGATTCTGGTAGTTTGTGTCTTCATTATCATTTGTCTCCAGGAAAGTTTGATTTCCTCTTTGATTTCATCTCGGACCCATTGGTTGTTCAGTAGCACACTGTTTATTTTCCAATTGTTAAAGTTTTTCTTCTGTGTCCCTTTGTAGTTCACATCTAATTTCAGAGCCTTGTGGTCAGCAAAGGTAGCTACAAAATTTCTTTCCTCTTGATTTTATGGAGGTATGTTTTATGTGCCAGCATGTGGTCTATCCTGGAGAATGACCCATGTACATTGGAGAAGAATGTGTATCCAGGTTTTTTGGGATGGAATGTCCTATTTATATCTACTAGTCCTCTTTCTTCCATTACTATTTTTAGGGCTAGTATATTTTTGTTGGGTTTCAGTCTGGTTGGACCTGTCAAGTGTTGACAGGGTCGTGTTGAGGTCTCCCACAATTATTATGTTATTATTGATTTCTTCTTTCAGATTTGTCAATAATTGTATTAGATAGTTTGCTGGTCTCTCATTCGGTGCATATATGTTTAGTAGTCTGAGTTCTTCTTGTTGCACATATCCCTTGATTAGTATAAAGTATCCATGTTTGTCCCTTACTGAGTATAAAGTTGGTGTTATCAGATATTAATATGGCCACCCCCGCTTTTTTAAGGGTATTGTTTGCTTGGATGGTTTTCAAAACAACTATGAGATACCATCTCACACCACAGAGGTTGGCACACATCACAAAGAATGAGAACAATCAGTGCTGGTGGGGATGTGGAGAAAAGAAACTCTTATCCACTGCTGGTGGGAATGCAGTCTAGTCCAACCTTTATGGAAAGTGATATGGAGATTCCTCCAAAAACTGGAAATTGAGCTCCCATTTGATCCAGGTATACCACTCCTAGGGATATACCCTAGAAATACAAGGATACAACACAAAAATTCTTTCATCACACCTATATTTATTGCAGCACTATTCACAATAGCCAGACTCTGGAAACAACCAGGATGCCCTTCAACAGATGAATGGCTAAAGAAACTGTGGTACATATACACAATGGAATATTATGCAGCCGTCAGGAGAGATGAAGTCATGAAATTTTCCTATACATGGATGTACATGGAATCTATCATGCTGAGTGAAATAAGTCAGAGGGAGAGAGATAGACTCAGAATAGTCTCACTTATCTATGGGTTTTAAGAAAAATGAAAGACATTTTTGCAACAATCCTTAGACACAAAGAGAGGAGGGCTGGAACTTCCCACTTACTTCATGAAACTCAAAGAGTGGTGAGTGCAGTTAGAGAAATAACTACACTGAGAACTATCATAACTGTGTGAATGAATGAGGGAACTGGAAAACCTGTCTAGAGTACAGGTGGGGGTGGGGTGGGATGGAGGGAGATTTGGGACATTGGTGGTGGGAATGTTGCACTGATGAAGGGGGGTGTTCTTTACATGACTGAAACCTAGTCACAATCATGTTGTAATCAAGGTAATAAATAATAATAAATAGATATTATTTTTAAAAAAGAAAAAAATCCTTCAAAACTATATTCCTCCTCCTCCTCATCTGTATGTCCAAACAGAGCTTCAGCTGTATCTGATGTGAGGGTATCAGCATAGACATTGTCATCATCATTGATTTATCAGATACCATCATCGCTGCTGTTGGTCTCATCAAAGTGGAGAATTTTGTGGGTTAACTAGTTCAGTGGCATACAGTTCAGTTCAGCTGCCTACCTCTTCAGCTCAGTCATAACTTGTGGACTGAGCTGAAGCACCTGCCCCTCCAGCAGATGGCAAAAGACAACTGGAGACTACATGCATTGGAATCATTTGCACGCACTAAATCAAATAACCTGTGTGACCCGAGTATAAGCCTAGTTTGGGTTTTTCGGCACAAATTTTGTACCAGAAAAACTCAGCTTATACTTGAGTACATAGGTATTTCTTATTACTCATTTAGTTTTTAGGTCATACCCGGCTGCCCTCAGGGGTTACTCCTAGCTTTGCACTCAAAATCACCCCTGGCAGACTCCTGGGACCATATGAAATGTCAGGAATCAAACCCAGGTCCATCCCAGTTTGGCCACATGCAAGGCAAATGCCTTACTACTTACTACTATTGTCATCTCTCCAGCCCCTCAAAAATATTTAAAAGAATGACAAATGGATTTGTCAGAAACTCTATAAAAGAAAACTTGTTATTGATTGCTAAGTGATTTTAATGAACATAAATAAGATATTAATGCATTATTAAAAATCTTTAAAATGTCTTCTAGGCATTTTAAACTAGTATTAAAAATACCTTTCTTAATCTATTTGAGGGCATTGATAGTGGGAGCCATAATCAATATCACATGTGGAGAAGTTTGTCTCATCCTTCATAGAAACTCTTGCAACTTCTCTTGCAAAACTGCTTTCAAGGCTATGAATTCCCTAAACTGTTGCCTGTACATAAAACCCTTTATCATAAAAAAATTCTTATTGATAATCTAGTTGGATAGAATATTGTGAGGTGGGTTTTGTTTGTTTGGTTTTGGTTTTGTGACCAAACCCAGCAGTGCTCAGGAGTTACTTCTGCTTCTGTGCTCAGTAGTTACTTCTGGCAGGCTCTGGGGACTATGTGGGATGACAGGGACCAAACCCAAGTAGGCGGCATGCAAGGCCAACAACCTACCCACTGTTCTATTGCTCCAGCCCCTTTGAGATGTTTATTTTGTTGAGTTTTTGTATTCTATCCTTCCATGCGTTTCTGGCTTGCAGAGTTTTATTTGGTAGACCTACTGTACATCTTATGGGCTTTCCTTTGTATGTAGGTTCCTTTTCTTGATCTTGCCTTTTTTTGTTTTTGTTTTTGTTTTGTTTTTCGGGCCACACCTGTTTGATGCTCAGGGGTTTCTCCTGGCTAACGCTCAGAAATTGTCCCTGGCTTAGGGGACCATATGGGACACCGGGGGATTGAACCGCCACCCTTCCTTGGCTAGCGCTTGCAAGGCAGACACCTTACCTCTAGCGCCACCTTGCCGGCCCTGATCTTGCCTTTTTTTTTTTGAAATTAACATCTTTATTTAGGTACCATGATTACAAACATGTTTGTAGTTGGGTTTCAGTTATAAAAAAAATAAAAGAACACCCCCCTTCATCAGTGCAACATTCCCACCACTGATGCCCCTATCTTCCTCCTCCCTAAACCCCTGTCTGTCTTTGAGACAGACATTCTATTTCTCTCACTCACTCCCATTGTCATGATAGCTATCAATGTAGTTATTTCTGAACTCACCACTCTTTGTGGCAAGCTTTATACCATGGGCTGGCTTTCCAGCCCTCATCTCTATTATCTCTGGGTATTATTACAATAATGTCTTTTATTTTTCTTAAAACCCATAGATGAGTGAGAATATTCTGTATTTATCTCTCTCCCTCTGACTTATTTCACTCAGCATAATTCCCATGTCCATCGATGTATAGGAAAATTTCATGACTTTATTTTTCTGACAGCTGCATAGTATTCCATTGTGTCTATGTACCACAGTTTCTGTTTCTTTAGCCACTCATCTTTTGTTGGGCATCTTAGTTGTGGCAGATTCTGAAAATAGCGCTGCAACAAATATAAGGGTGCTGAAGGCCTTTTTGTGTTTTTGTGTTTCTAGGGTTGATATAACTGGATCATATGATAGCTTGATTTCCAGTTTTATGAGGAGTCTCCATATTGTTTTCCATAAAGGCTGGACTAGATGTCATTTCCACCAGCACTGAATGAGATTTCCCTTCTCTCCACATCCCTGGAAGCACTGATTGTTTTTGTTCTTTGTGATGTGTGCCAGTCTCTGTGGCATGAGATGGTAACTCATTGTTCTTTTGATTTGCATCTCCCTGATGATTAGTGATATGGAGCATTTTTTATGTGCCTTTTGGCCATCTCTATTTCTTCTTTGAGGAAGTGTCTGTTCATTTGTTCTCCCTATATTTTTTTATTGGGTTAGATGTATTTTCTTGTTAAGTTCTGTCAGAACCTTGATATCTTAGATATTATTCCCTTATCTGATGGGTATTAGGTGAATAGTTTCTCCCTGTGGGTCGTCTTTGTATTCTAGTCACTATTTCCTTTGAGGTGCAGAAGCTTCTCAGCTTAATACAATCCCATTAGTTTATCTCTGTTTCCACTTGTTTGGACAGTGGTGTTTCCTCCTTGAAAATGCCTTTGGGCATTTTGCCAATGTCATGGAGTGTTTTACCTACATGTTATTCAATATAGGTTATAGTTTCAGATCTGATATCCAGGTCTTTATTTTATTTATTTATTTATTTATTTATTTATTTATTTATTTATTTATTTATTTATTTATTTATTTATTTATTTATTTATTTTGGGAGCCAGATCTGGTGATGCTCAGGGGTTACTCCTGGCTATGCGCTCAGAAGTCACTCCTGGCTTGGGGATCATATGGGATGCCGGGGGATCGAACTACAGTCTGTTCTAGGCTAGTAGGAGCAAGGCAGATGCCTTTACTGCTGTGTCACTGCTCCGACCCCTGATATCCAGGTCTTTAGTTCATTTGGATTTGACCTTTGTGCATGGTGTTAAATGGAGGTTCGAATTTGACTTTTTGCATGTGGCTGACCAATTGTGCCAACACCACTTAAAAAAATTTTTTTTGTAAACACCGTGAATACAAACATGATTGTAGTTGAGTTTCAGTCATAAAAAAAGAACACTCCTTTCACCAATGTAACCTTCCCATCACCGATGACCCCATTACCTCTCTCCCCCACCCCCACCTGTATTCAAGACAGACTTTTTACATCCCTAACTCACTGACATTGTTATGATAGTTCTCAGCATAGTTATTTCTCTAACTGCACTCACCACTCTTTGTGGTGAGCTTCATATCTTGAGAAGGTCCTCGGGTCCTCATCTCTGGGAATTATTTCAATATATTTTATTTTTCTTAAAACCATAGATGATTGAAACTATTCTGTGTCTAACTCTCTCTGACTTATTTCACTCAGTATAATAGATTCCATGTGCATCTATGCATAGAAGAATTTCATGACTTCATCTCTCCTGATGGCTGCATAATATTCCATTGCCAACACCACTTGTTGAAGAGGCTTTTCTTACTGCATTTTGCATTTATTGCCTCTTTATCAAAGATTAATTGATTGTATGTATGGGGATCATTCTCTGAATACTCAAGTCTATTCCACTGATTTGAGGGTCTGTCTTTATTCTAATACCATGCTGTTTTAATGACTATTGTTTTGTAGTACAATTTAAAATTAGGGAAAGTGATGCCTCCCATCTTCTTTTTCCTTAGAGTTTATTTAGCTATTTGTGGGTGTTTATTGTTCCAAAAGAAATTTAAGAGTGTTTGATCCACTTCTTTGAAGAATGTCATAGGTATCCTTAGAAAAATTGCATTAAATCTGTACAATGCTTTAGAGAGTATTGCCATTTAAATTATGTTAATCCTCCCAATTCATGAGCAGAGTATATGTCTCCATTTCATTGTGTCCTCTTATTTCTTGAAGCATGCTTTTAGTTTTCTAAAATCCTTCACCTCTTTAGTTAAGTTGACTCTAAGGATTTGAGTTTGTGTGGAGTAATGTGAATGAGATTGTTTGTTTATGGTCCATTTCTTTTTATCATAATTTATGTATAAGAAAGCCATTGATTTTTATGTTTTAATTTTGAAGACTGCCACATTGCTATGTGAACCTATTGTTTCTAGAAGCTAGAAGTAGAGTCTTTAGGATTTTTTAAGTATAGTAGCATGTTCTGCAAACAGTGAGAACTTGACTTCTTCCTTTCCTATCTGAATGTCCATGATCTCTTTTTCTCATCTAATTATTATGGCAGGTACTTCCATTACTCTGTTGAATAGGAGTAGTGCAAAGGGATATCCCCTTTTAGGGGAAAGGCTTTTAGTTTATCTCCATTGAGAATAATATTTGCCATTCACTTCTGTAGATGGCCTTGACTATATTGTGAAAAGTTCCTTCCATTTCCATCTTCTTAAAAGTTTTTGTCATGAATAGGTGTTGGACCTTGTCGAATGCTTTCTCTGCATCTATTGATATCATCATATGGTTTTTATTTTCCTTTTGTTGATATGGTATCTTATGTTGATTGATTTACATATGTTAAATTGTTCTTGCATTCCTGGAATAAAAACTACCTGGTCATGGTATAAGACCTTCTTGATGAGGTGTTGGATCATACTTGCCAGGATTTTGTTGAGGATCTTTGCATCTATGTTCATCAGGGATATTGGTTTGTAGTTTTCTTTATTTACAGCATCTCTGTCTGGTTTTGGTATCAGGGTGATGTTAGCTTCATAAAAACTATTTGGGAGTGCTCTGTTTCTTTAATTTTCTTAAAGAGCTTTCAAAGGATTGGTAGTAGTTCCTCTTGAAAGATTTGAAAGAGTTCATTAGTGAATCTATCTGGGCCTGGGATTTTGTTTTTGGGAATAATTTTGATTACCATTTTAATTTCTTCCATAGTGATGGGTCTGTTTAGATATCTAGACTGACAAGCTTCAACTATGGAAGATTATAAGAGTCCATGAATTTATCCATTTCTTCCAATTATCATATGTTATGGTATAGTGTTTCTCAAAGTAGTCTCTGATTACCCTATAAATCTCTGTAGTATCTGTAGTGATTTCCCCTTTTCATTTCTAATCTGGTTTATTAAGTTTCTCTCTGTGCTTCTTTTTTTTTTTTTTTGGTTTTTGGGCCACACCCGGTAACACTCAGGGGTTACTCCTGGCTATGCGCTCAGAAGTTGCTCCTGGCTTGGGGGAGCATATGGGACGCCGGGGGATCGAACTGTGGTCCGTCCAAGGCTAGCGCAGGCAAGGCAGGCACCTTACCTCTTGCGCCACCGCCCGGCCCCAAAACTATTCTTTTTTTTTTTTTTTTTGGCCCACACCCGGTAATGCTCAGGGGTTACTCCTGGCTATGTGCTCAGAAGTTGCTCCTGGCTTGGGGGACCATATGGGACACCGGGGGATTGAACCACAGTCCGTCCAAGGCTAGCGCAGGCAAGGCAGGCACCTTACCTTTAGCGCCACCGCCCGGCCCCCTCTCTGTGTTTCTTTATGAGTTTTGCTAGTGATTTATTAATCTTGTTTATTTTTTTCAAAGAACCAAGTTTCAGATTGTTTTCTGAATTTAGACTTCATTGATTTCTGCTCTAAGCTTTGTTATTTCCTTCTGCCTATCTATTTTTTGTTCCGGTTGTTGATTCTTTTCTAATTTTATAAGGTGCTCATTAAGCTATTTATGTAGGCCCCTTCTTCCCTCCTGATGTGTGCTTGTAAAGTTGTAAATTTTTCTCTTAGTACTACTTTTGCTATGTCTCACAAATTATGATAATTTGTGTCTTCATTTGCATTTGTTTCCAGGGATCTTTTGATTTCCTCTTTGATTTCATCTCTGACCCACTGGTTGTTCAGTAGTGAGCTGTTCAGGTATTCCAGGTATTAAAGAGTTTCTTTTTGTGTCTCTTTGTAGTTCACATCTAATTTTAGTGTCTTGTTATTTGAAAAAATAGTCTGTACAATTTCTATCCTCTTTATTTTGTGGAGGTATGCTTTATGGGCCAGCATGTGGTCTATCCTGAAGAATAATACATGTGCATTGCACAAGAATGTGTATCCATTTTTCTGGGGATGGAGTGACCTATATATCTACTAGGCCACTTTCTTCCATTTCTCTTCATAACTTTTCTGAGTCTAAAGTTTGTGTCATCTGATATTAATATGGCCACCCAGCTTTTTTAATTGAGTTGTTTGCTTGGATGATTATCCTCCAGCCTTTGATTTTGAGTCTATGTTTGTTCTGACTACTCAGATGTATTTCTTGTAGGCAGCAGAATGTTAGATTCAGCTTTTTGATCCATTTTGCCACTCTGTGTATCTTAACTGGTGCATTTAGTCTATTGACATTGAGAGAGATAATTGCCATGGGATTTAGTGTCATCTTTGTGTAGAACTTTGGTTTGTCTGTTGGTCTGTCTTGTCTTAAAGTAGACCTTTCAGCTTTTCTTTTAAGCTGGTTTTAAGTCTGTAAAGTTTCTGAGCTGTTGTTTATTCGTGAAGCTTTGTATACTTCCTTCAAACTTGAAAGTAGTCTGGTTGGTTGCAGTATTCTAGATGAAGCATTCATTTCTTTGAGTTTTGTCATTGTATCCCACTACTGCTTTCTGGCTTTGAGGGTTTCTTGTGACAGGTCTGCAGTAAATCTTAAGGACACTCCTTTGAATGTAATTTCCCTTTCTGCTCTTGCTGCTTTCAGTATTCTATTTCTATCTGTAGATAGAAATAGTCATCATTGTGACTAGGATGTGTCTTGGGATGCTTTTATTCAGGTCTCTTTTAGCTTGTACTTATTGGGAATGCAGGATTCTGTTGCATACAGTATTTAGCCCTGAGAGTTTCACTGCGATAATGTCCTTGAATGTTGGTTCTTCCTGGGGATTTTCTTCCTGGGTCTCTGAGACTCCAATGACTTAAGTTATTTTTTTCTATGGAGTTTATCAAAAGCTTCTATTTTCCTCTTTCTACTCTTTGAGGACTTTTTCCACTGTCCGATCATTTGTTTTAAGGCTCTTTTACATTCTCTTTTGTTGTATGCCCCTCATCTTACATCTCACTGATTCTCTCCTCAGCTGCTGTTGCTCTGTTGGATAAGCTTTCAAGTGAGGTTTTCATTTTGTGTACCATGTTTTCAGCCCCATTATTTCAGTTTGGAGTTTTCTGATTTCTGTTTTCATTTCCTCTTGATCCTTATTTGTTGTCTGCTCAGCTCGATCTATGTTCTATGAACATCCTCCATATTTCCTCTCTCAACTAGAGGCTAAATAGGTGGTTGGCACTTTTTGGATCATCAGAGCTGCCAACTTCATTCTTTATGCATGGTGTTGGCCTTCATTGTTTCCCATTTTTGTGCCTGTAGCTATGGTATTTTCTGTGTGTTGTGCTAGGGTTCATTGACTAGGGGATGTGCATGGCCTCGAAGAGAAATGAGTGGCCAGGCTCCTCTAGCTCCACCCTTCCTGGGCAGTTTCAGCTCACTTCTGGTCATGTTGCTTCTGCATATGCTTCTTGGGTGGGTTTGTTTCCAAAATCGGCAACTGAAGCTCAGAGCAGCCATAGCTCTAATTTCGCTGTTTTTCATATTCTGTCTCTATATTTGGATTTTGTCATTTGAGTATATTGTATCTTGGAGATTTCCAAGTTGTTATCTATTTTTTATTTAAGCCTTTTGGACCTCAAAGCCTGCAATCTTCAACTCTAGAACATTTTTATTGATATTTTACTTTTTTTCTTCCTTATCTTTGCTTTCCTATTCTTCAGATACTTAGATGATTCTGATTGTGTCTCCTGAACTCATCCCATAGTTCTCTACTATGCTGTTTACTTCTTTTCAGACTCTTTTCTACCTTCTGATATTTTCTACCTATTTCCTTCTTATTTTGAGGTTCCTTAATCTTTTACTTAGTTTCTATTATTATGCTATTCAGAGGTTTTATTGCCTTTTTAAAATATCACTCACCATTTTCTTGGTTTTTGTAATTTCTGATTGTACTGGTTTTTGCATCACAGAAATGTACCAAATCTACACATTTTCTCTCTCTCTCTTTTTTTTTTTTGGTTTTTGGGCCACACCCGGTGACGCTCAGGGGTTACTCCTGGCTATATACTCAGAAGTCGTTCCTGGCTTGGGGGACCATATGGGACACCGGAGGATCAAACCGCGGTCCATCCAAGGCTAGCGCAGGCAAGGCAGGCACTTTACCTCTAGTGCCACCGCCTGGCCCATCTACACGTTTTCTATCTTAAATTTATACTATATCATAGGTAATTTATATCTCAATACAGTTAAAATAAAAAGGGAAAATTTTGAGAGATCAGTTCCCTGATAACAACTGAATGTTAGTTGTTCATCTTAAGAAAAGGAGATGAGCTGGGGTCAGCTGACAGACATGTTCTTGGGTCACTTTTTATGATGTGTGTGACCCTGGGCGGTCTCTTGGCCTCGTTGTCTCTCAGTCTCTCTGCTTAAAAATGAATAATATCTGTATCATGAAGCAGAATGAGGATTCATTCACCTGATATATGAAAAGCACAGTCTAGTGCCTGCCCTATCCCAACATATAAATTCATTGTCATTATTTTAGTATTTTATTTATTTTGATCACAGACATATGAGGCAGTGGAAAAGACTTTTAGGAATTTTGCAGGAAGCAAACACTTGCACCAGATTTTATTGCTGTGATCTCTTTTACTGAGCTACCATACAAGGGAATTTTCTGTCACAAGGAAAGGAAATACAATCGCAAGACAACATTTTGTCCCTAAGTAAAGAGAATACAAGTCAATTCACCTTCCTATCCCAAAGCAAAGGAATCCAAGTTCAATACAATTTTTTTTTTTGCTACCAGCTAAAGGCATAGAATGGTAACTCTCCAAAAATCCAATTGCCAGGAATATCTTAGAAAAAGGTAATGGGAATGACTGACTTTTCTTTTTATTTGTTGCCAGCTTCAGGATTTTTCTTATGTCGTGTTGACTAGAAGAACATGTTCCAATTTGTATGGTCATTCCTAGTACTGTTCAACTTTCCCTTCATTTATTACTATCAGGTGCTACTAAGCTGCCTTAAGCAAATAAAGAGCTCATTTCTCCAGTCTCTTGTCATCAGCCTAATAAGTTCCATATTCCAGGTTCATGTTCTCATTGAGGAAAGGCCCTGTTCCTCTTCTAGGTAAGACAGAGTGGGCAGGGCCCAGTGTGGACATGGCCTAGGGACTCTGTTTAATGTGGTGTGGTAGTAGATCCACAGGTTTCCAGATCTTCAGCAGAAAATCCAAAGCAGTCTCAGACTTGAAGAGAAATTTGTAAAAACATTGGTGGAAAAAGGGGAGGGTGAGGAAGCGAGAGAACAACAAAGTGAGCTAGCAAAAAAGAGTGAGAGGGATCGAGCAAGAGAGAGAGAGAGAGAGAGAGAGAGAGAGAGAGAGAGAGAGAGAGAGAGAGAGAGAGAGAGAGAGAGAGAGAGAGAGAGAGAGCTGTGGGTAGGCTAAGGGTGAAGGATGTGCTTTTACTCTGGATCTGTAACCTGTAGAAATACCCTTGGCCTCTGGGATGGGCTGGGAAAAACCTGACCCGTGGCAACACTGGCTTCATTTGGAATGAAACCCACAAAGGGAAACATACAGAGGAAACTATTCAGGAGCGGGAATTGGGTGTGTTTCAGACATTAAGTCTGTAGAGAAAAATCTGTAGTCTTTAAAAAAAAAAAAGAAAAGAAAAATAAGCTCTTGGATATGAGCTTTTTTGAGAGCTCATTTATGCAGGAAATCTTCCCAGAAAGGGAAAATTAGTGAAGAACAATTCCAATTATCATACCTTCACCCCCCCCCAAAATCTGGTCCCCCAAAAAAGAAAATATATAAACATTTCTTAAAGTACAAATTGGGGCAATGGATTGAGTAGAACATGCCAACCCCATCCAAAATGTTCTTTATGCTGACAGTGATTTTAGGTATCACCATGTATCTGTAGTTGCCTGTGACCAAGGGCTTGATTCCCGAGTAACAACAGTTATTTACCATTGTGCTTATTGTTTCTTAGCCCTGGAATGCGCCTTTATTTTATTAAGGTTACATTGGTTTTTAACACTGTGTAAATTTTAGGAATATAGCTTCCTAACCCTTCAAACCACACTCACTGTTAAGAGTCTAAAACCCAGAGCCGGAGAGATAGCCTTACATGCAGAAGGACAGTGGTTTGAATCCCGGCATCCCATATGGTTCCCTGAACCTGCCAGGAGCAATTTCTGAGCTTAGAGCCAGGAGTAATCCCTGAGCGCAGCCGGGTGTGACCAAAAAAAAAAAAGGTCTAAAACCCTCCACCACCATTGGGTGATCCCACTACCCATTCCTCCCACCTGATTTCCTCCCTCTTCACACTGCTTTTCTCTGGTTAGAACCCAGAGTTTCACTGTGTTGTTTCTTTAGATCCCACAAACAAGAGACATTATTATCTGCCTCAACTTTATTTTGCAGGGCACAGTGTTCCATCTGTGTAGGTGGAAACAAACAACTTTCTAACAGCTGAAGTTGAGGAGTTTCTGCTGTGTACAAACATGTCTTTTGGTTTGTCTTTTGTTTTGAGGTCTCAGCTGGTAGTGTTCAAGCCTTCCTCTTGACTCTGTGTTCCTGTAATACTCCTGGAGATACTGGGAAACCATGTAGTGTTAGGGATTCAACCTGGGTTAGCTTCATGCAAGGCAAGTGCCTTATCTGATGTCCTGTCTCTCTGGCTCCCAAACAATGTCTTCCATCAACTCACCTGCCATATACCAAATGCATATACATACACACATAGATATCATATCATACATGCACACTGCATATATATGGACATATCCACAACCACACACCTGTCATTTATACACAAAACACACATCATATATCTATGCATGCGCATAGACATCATGCATATCACACATATATGGTCAACACACAAATACATATATCATATATACACAAACCAAATACACACTGTGACACAAATATATACATACATGCATGCATGTATATATAAATGCATGCCACACATGGATACACATACCATATACATAGTCACGCACCACACATATAGATACATATCATACATACAGTCACACACATATCATGCTCACACACAGATATGTGTACACAGCCCATACACACAGAATGAACCTGTAATCACAACCATACACAGGCATGTGTGCAGAAGACATAAACCTACACACCTGCACATCTCCATGCACACACTGCACGTATCACATCAGTGCATACAAGTAGGCACCATAAACCCAAAGATGTATTGCATGCCGCACAACTACATACCATGCTTTTAGTTACATGAATCACACACATATACATAACAAGTACATGACCTATGCACAGCATACATCTGTCCATGTGCCATAAGTATACACACATGTAGAGAGAGCACACTCATACACACAAAGAGATTTGCTCTATCAGCCTTGACCATCTTGGCTTTTAGTTCTTTTTAATTCTGGTCAGAGCCAAAGAAGCCACGTGGTGCCAGTGAGCCCATTCAAGGCTTGGAACACATGCTCTCATTCCGGACATTGGTCTGCAGGCCTGGGAAGGAGCCCAACTAACACAGGTAGGCTAGAGAGTGGGGCTAGTGGCAGAGCACTGGCCAGTGGCATGAGCCATGGTTGATGCAGTGGGGCAACTTGCCTATAAGGGGCGAGGCAGAGAGGGAAAGTGGTGACAGCAGGGTGTTAACGGAGAGTTGATCTGGGATCTTGCTCACTGGGGCAGCTGTTATGAGGTTGAAGAAGGTGTCTTCAACTGGATCCAGGCCTGACTCACTGCAAGCCTCTGTCTGGTGCTGAGACAGTGAGTCGGAAGTTCAGCTTCTCGGTGACCAGACCTGTGTCATTGCCGTGACCTGCAGGAGCCTCC